>NC_139160.1:33904476-34131142 GCF_964270905.1 Leucopleurus acutus
GGTATAGTTCATGTTTAAGTTCACTTAATCCTTGATTTAAAAATTTATAAAAGTCATTGGGACTTTTTTTTTTTTTCTTCAATGAGTCTAGTATGGTAAATTTATTTGCTACAGTATCCTCACCAATTAGTTGTCACATTGATACTTGAACACCTTCACTGATTGGAGGTTGATAACCCTTCAAGGGATGAAACTATTCTGTTGGTCAGGGGCCCTTAATCTGAGTACCACTGAACCCTTGGACACTTTTTTGCTTGTTTGTTTGTTTTCTGTTTTGATTCCATCTTTCTTTGTTGTTTTTTAACATCTTTATTCGAGTATAGTGGCTTTACAATGTTGTGTTAGTTTCTGCTGTACAAAAAAGTGAATCAGTTATACGTATACATATATCCCCATATCCCCTCCCTCTTGTGCCTCCCACCCCCCTTCCCTATCCCACCCATCTAGGTGGTCACAAAGCACCAAACTGATCTCCCTGTGCTATGTGGCTGCTTCCCACTAGCTATCTATTTTGTATTTGGTAGTGTATATATGTCAGTGCTACTCTCTAACTTCATCCCAGCTTATGCTTCCCCCACCCCGTATCCTCAAGTCCACTCTCTACCTCTGAATCTTTATTGCTGTCCTGCCCCTACATTCATCAAAACCTTTTTTATTTTTTTTCAGATTCCATATATATGTGTTAGCATCTGGCATTTGTTTTTCTCTTTCTGACTTACTTCACTCTGTATGACAGACTCAGGGTCCATCCACCTCACTACAAATAACTCAATTTAATTTCTTTTTATGGCCAAGTAATATTCCATTGTATATATGTGCCACATCTTCTTTATCCATTCATCTGTCGATGGACACTTAGGTTGCTTCCTTGTCCTGGCTATTGTAAATAGTGCTGCAATGAGCATTGTGGTACATGTCTCTTTTGAATTATGGTTTTCTCAGGGTATATGCCCAGTAATGGGATTCCTGGGTCATAGGGTAGTTATATTTTTAGTTTTTTAAGGAACTTCCATACTGTTCTCCATAGTGGCTGTATCAATTTACATTCCCACCAACAGTGCAAGAGGGTTCCCTTTTTTCCACACCTTCTCCAGCATTTATTGTTTGTAGATTTTTTGATGATGGCCATTCTGACTGGTGTGAGATGATATCTTATTATGGTTTTGATTAGCATTTCTATAATGATTAGTGATGTAGAGCATCCTTTCATGTGTTTGTTGGTGATCTTTATATCTTCTTTGGAGAAATGTCTATTAAGGTCTTCCACCCATTTTTGAATTGGTTTGTTTGTTTTTTGGATATTGAGCTGCATGTGCTGCTTGTATATTTTGGAGATTAATCCTTTGTCAGTTGCTTCATTTGCAAATATTTTTCCCCATTACGAGGGTTGTCTTTTCATCTTGTTTATGGTTTCCTTTGCTGTACAAAATATTTTGTTTTATTAGGTCCCATTTGTTTATTTTTGTTTTTATTTCCATTTCTCTAAGAGGTGGTTCAAAAAAGATCTTGCTGTGATTTATGTCATAGAGTGTTCTGCCTGTGTTTTCCTCTAAGAGTTTGATAGAATCTGGCCTTACATTTAGGTCTTTAACCCATTTTGAGTTTATTTTTGTATATGGTGTTAGGAAGTGTTCTAATATCATTCTTTTTCTCAGCACCACTTATTGAAAAGGCTGTCACTTCTCCATTGTATATTCTTGCCTCCAAGTGTCATATCTATTAAGTGACCATATGTGTGTGGGTCTTTCTCTGGGCTTTCTATCCTGTTCCACTGATTTATATGTCTGTTTTTGTGCCAGTACCATACTGTCTTGATTACTGTAGTTTTGTAGTATAGTCTGGAGTCAGGAGCCTGATTTCTCCAACTCCATTTTTCTTTCTCAAGATTGTTTTGGCTATTTGGGGTCTTTTTTGTTTCCATCCAAATTGTGAAATTTTTTGTTCTAGTTCTGTGAAAAATTCTATTGGTTGTTTGATTGGGATTGCATTATATCTGTAGGTTGCTTTGGGTAGTATAGTCATTTTCACAATGTTGATTCTTCCAATCCAAGAACATGGTATATCTCTCCATCTGTTTGAATCATATTTCTTTCATCAGTGTCTTATAGTTTTCTGCATACATGTCTTTTGTCTCCCTAGGCAGGTTTATTCCTAGGTATTTTATTCTTTTTGTTGCAGTGGTAAATGGGAGTGTTTCCTTAACTTCTCTTTCAGGTTTTTCATCATTAGTGTATAGGAATGCAAGAGATTTCTGTGCATTAATTTTGTATCCTGCTACTTTACAAAATTCATTGATTAGCTCTAGTAGTTTTCTGGTAGCAGCTTTAGGATTCTCTATGTAGAGTATCATGTCATCTGCAAACATGACAGTTTTACTTCTTCTTTTCTGATTTGGATTCTTTTATTTATTTTTCTTCTCTGATTTTGTGGCTAAAACTTCCAAAACTATGTTGAATTATAGCAGTGAGTGTGGGCAACTTGTCTTCTTCCTGATCTTAGAGAAAATGGTTTCAGTTTTTCACCATTGAGAGTGATGTTGGCTGTGGGTTTTTCATACATAGCCTTTATTATGTTGAGGTACATTCCCTGTATGTCCACTTTTTGGAGGGTTTTTAACATAAAAGGGTGTTGAATTTTGTTGAAAGCCTTTTCTGTATCTATTGAGATTACCATATGCTTTTTACCCTTCAGGTCACTAATATGTTGTATTCGCATTGATTGATTTGCATTACATTGAAGAATCCTTGCATTCCTGGGATAAACCCCACTGGATCATGGTGTATGATCCTTTTAATGTGCTGTTGGATTCTGTTTGCTAGTATTTTATTGAGGATATTTGCATCTATGTTCATCCGTGATATTGGCCTGTGGTTTTCTTTTTTTGTGACATCTTTGTCTGGTTTTGGTATCAGGGTGAGGGTGTCCTTGCAGAATGAGTTTGGAAGTGTTCCTCCCCATGCTATATTTTGGAAGAGTTTGAGAAGGATAGGTGTTACCTCTTCTCTAAATGTTTGATAGAATTCACCTGTGAAGCCATCTGGTCCTGGGCTTTTGTTTTTTGGAAGATTTTTAATCATAGTTTCAATTTCAGTGTTTGTAATTGGTCTGTTCATATTTTCTATTTCTTCCTAGTTCAGTCTTGAAGGTTGTACTTTTCTACATTTTTTTTTCCATTTCTTCCAGGTTGCCCATTTTATTGCCATATATTTGCTTATAGTAGTCCCTTATGATGCTTTGTATTTCTGCGGTGTCCATTGTAACTTCTTTTTCATTTCTAATTCTGTTGATTTGAGTCTTCCCCTTGTTTTGTTGATGAGTCTGGCTAATGACTTATCAATTTTGTTTATCTTTTCAAAGAACCAGCTTTTAGTTTTATTGGCCTGTGTTATTGTTTCCTTCATTTCTTTTTCATTTATTTCTGATTAAATCTTTATGATTTCTTTCCTTCTACTAACTTTGGGGTTTTTTTGTTCTTCTTTCTCAGATTGCATTAGGTGTAAGTTTAAGTTGTTTATTTGAGATGCTTCTTGTTTCTTGAAGTAGGATTGTATTACTATAAACTTCCCTCTTAGAATTGCTTTTGCTGTATCCCATAGGTTTTGGGTCATCGTGTTCTCATTTTCATCTGTTTCTAGGTATTTTTTAATTTCCTCTTTGATTTCTTCAGTGATCTCTTGGTTATTTAGTAGCACATTGTTTATCCTCCATGTGTTTGTATTTTTTACAGTTTTTTCCCTGTAATTGATATCTAGTCTCATAACAATGTGGTCAGAAAAGATACTTAATATTATTTCAATTTTCTTAAATTTACTGAGGCTTGATTTGTGACCCAAGATATGATCTATCCTGGAGAATATTCAATGAGTACTTGAAAAGAAAGTGTATTCTGTTGTTTTTGGATGGAATGTCCTATATATATCAATTAAGTCCGTCTTGTTTAATGTATCATTTACAGCTTGTGTTTCCTTATTTATTTTCATTTTGGATGATCTGTCCATTGGTGAAAGTGGGGTGTTAAAGTCCCCTACTATGATTGTGTTACTTTCAATTTCCCCTTTTATGGCTGTTAGCGTTTGCCTTATGTATTGAGCTGCTCCTATATTGGGTGCATAAATATTTAATTGTTATATCTCCTTCTTGGATTGATCCCTTGATCATTATGTAGTGTCCATCCTTGTCTTTTGTGATAGTCTTTATTTTTATTTTTTATTTTTTTAAACTCCACATCTCCACTTTTAATTATATAAAGAAAACAGCGTGACTGTCACAGAAAAACAATATAGAGAAAGCACAATACTGAGCCTATGATAGAAGCTCAATAAATACTTAATGTATCAGGTCTGCTTTCAAAATGTTATTTCATTATTACATTTTTCACAGTTGCTGTGTATGGGCCAAAAATCATTTAGTGCACAAAGAAAAATTTTACAAAGCTTTCAGCATTTATTAAAATTAGGGTAACTGCTGTATTTCCTTTGTAGAATAAGTTTAAGTAAAAAATAAGGTTTCATTTCTAGAATGTTGAACTGAAAATAAGTTTAACAGAATGAATTATTTGTATATGGAAGATAATAAATATTTGTTTAATGGAATTGGAACTACAAATGCTAAAAATAAAAAAAAACTCGTACTAAAGATATAGTAAGTAAACCAATATATTAAAAAATTCTATCAGTACTTAAAAAACAGAACATTCTTGATTAATAAACTCTTTGACATCCAGTGAGGAAAAGTCCCTTTCAAAGTTTTAAAAACAAAGATCACACGACTCTTTGGCTACAATCTTAACTGAATAAAGAAGCAAATATTTACTAATCTCTAAATCATAATAGCAAAATGATAACTAATAACTAGAAGGATATGTTTTCCTAAAAGTTAACTGAATCAACATTTCTTTTGTGTATTTAACATTAGTTACAAAAGTTAACTTTTCATTGATGACAGTCAGCACATTTGCATCTGGACCAGTTTCAAGAACCAAATTACAAACCCCAGAATACAGAAACATCTGCTCAGTTGTAATTATAGAGCCACTCACTGTAGCCTTCTCACAGTATGCCATTCCCACGGGTGTTTTTTCACAGTAAGTACACTGACGATACAAGTTCACAATAAATCATAATGGTACTATCAATATTATTTTAATATCTTTAAGCAGTAGTAGATAGAGAAAATGCCAGTCTTTTAAAATATTTTTATATGGTGCCAACCGGTCTGCTTTGTACAGCATGAGAGAAACTTTGCAGGTTTTAGAGACCCAGCTCACACAATCATATCCTAGAGTTTATATATATATATATGTATATATATATATATACTGCGTGACTTGTGGGATCTTAGTTCCCCAACCCCGGGCCCTGGGCAGTGAGACTGTGGAGTTCTAACCACTGGACCGCCAGGGAACTCCCTATATATATATATTTTTTAAGTTACTCTAAAATACAAAGTGAATCCAATTTTAGGGATAAAAATTAAAAATGGCTCCAATAACTAAAATGAACAAAGGTGAGACAAAAGATATCAGAAGTTCTGTATAATTATTCAATAAGAAAACAGTTGTTGAGCTTTGTAAATTTTCAGATCTTTTAAAAATCAGGAATGAAATCTTCGTTGTATATTTTATTCTGTAATTCAGAATAATGGTAATGCTGCCAATGCTTAATTATATTGGTGATTCTTAAATCAGATGCATCATCCTTCTTATTTATGCTTATATTACTGATTTGCTGAAAAAGTCCACAGAAATTGAGAAAACACAAACTTTCTTAATAATCCTTTTGCCAGACCCTACAGTTGTGAATTTTTATGGACTCCAGAGCTGAACTAGGACCCTCAAGAGAGAAATACAGCTTTCTCCAAAGTGCTCACTATTTACTTATTTTCCACTGTTCATGCTTTTCCCCCAAGAAGCAGTACTGTATTACATGCTCTTTGGGTCCACATGATCATTTTTTGTTGTCTTGTAAAAGCCAAGTGCATTTTTGTTGGTTTGTTTGGAGACCAGGTATTCCATGGAACAACTAGCACATTTTTGGAGAATCTTAATATTTCTGGACTCCTGACTTACCTTTCCTGAGGGTCACGCCCCAAATAGAGCACCCTACTCCAGGACTGGAGGCAACTGGTAAATTATGGTTTCTCATTGTAGAACTACTTAGCAAGGAGAAAAGGGACAGGTCAGTAACCAAGTGTCATGGAATGGATTCAAGGCTGAAGACTTTTTGACTCCTAAATGAAGCGTCCCTCTTCCTCCAAAATATTATGGTGCAGTCCAGCCTTGTCCCCTGAGGTACTGGTTGGGTGCTGATGCCCTCCTAGGTGTGAGAGGCCCTGTTGGGGCTTTTGGTGGCTGAACCTTAGTGCAGCTTGCTGTGCACAGGGTAGAGCAAGGTCATATGTTCTGCCCCTTGAAAGGCAGCTTCTCATTGGAATAATAGTGTATCACTTCCGGGATGCTGTCAAAGACAGCACTCATCTGATTCAGGGTATACTTGGTCTGAGCCACTATGATGCGGACACATCCTTGACTAGTCTTTAGTGCAATGGAGTAACTACTGGTCCCTGACTCGCTGTTTCAAACTAGGTGCCCAGCTTCTTTACAGGGTTGTAGTCGACTCTCAGTCTCAGCACGGGTGATGGCACCATGATACCAAGGCTGCTTCTCCAGCAGCAGGGCTGGGTCCACTCTTTCCCCCTCACTGTGGTCAGAGAGGGTTGGCTTCAAGATCTTCTGGGTCCAGCTCTTCTGTCGGTGGTGTTGCCTCACTGTCTCCTCCTTGATGGAAGGTTGCTCAGAGCCTTCAAAGTGAACCGACATCGCCCGCACGATCTGCTCCTTCTTCCACTCCCAGGGCTGCTCGTACTTGGCCGCAGGCCTCTCATTGTCCTGGGGCAGCCGCGCCTTCCACTCCGGCCCCTCGGCGCGCTGGCCGCCTTCGGCTGCCGGCTCGTAGGGCGTGTTGTACAGCTGCGGCAGCTTCCCCAGCAGCTCCTTGGAGTTCCGTCTCTTGGCCAGCAGCTCGGGCTTCATGCCGTTCTCCCCTGGCTCACAGGGGCTGTCGAGCAGCTGAAGAGCCTTCACCAGAGGGTCTTTGGAACCTCGTCGTCTGATTTCTGTTATCATTGGCTGTGCATCATAGGGTTCCATGTATCCATCATTCTCCCCTACTCTCTCTGCATCCCTTTGGCCTTTCGTCCGTTTAGCATCATAAGGGTCAGCGTAGTCTTCTAAAATGATGACCGTGTCTTGCTGCTTAATAATCTTGCCCTTGTCCAGTTCCTCCCAGGGAGGAAGGGGAAGAGGACGTGGAGGAAAAGCTGCTGTTGCTACTGCTGCTGCTACTACTGCTGCTGGGGTAGTTGCTCTTCCCATGCTACTCCTGAGTGTCCACCTTGATGAACCTGTTGACGTAGGTGCTGCAGCCTGAGCTCTTGGCCACGCCCCGGTGGGGCTCCTCCTCGGTGGCCCAGGAGTTCTTGCGGCCCTTGCCCGCGGCAGCCTGAATCAGACCCTGCAGGCTGTCTCGGGATAGCCGGCTATCCTTGAGGGGGCCGACCACGGCCTGGCTGCTCCCCAGCTCAGCCGCCAAGTTCTTTCGTCCCTTGCCCAGGGCGGGCCCCATGCCACCTGCCTCTGAGTTCTTGCTCAATTTGCCACCTCCCCGGCTGCCAGGCTTGGCCCGCTCCGACACTGTCTTCAGGTTCAAGGGGAACTCCTTGAACCACTTGGCCGCCATGAGGGGCGCCTGGCCGGCGCGGCTCAGGACCATCGTGGCCACGGAGCAGGCGAGCGAGGAGGCCCAGCTTAGACATGGAGAAGCGCCAGGGGCTGGGAGCCACTGCATTCCCTGGGGCTGGGGCGCTAGAGGCTGCGGCGAGGCCCCGTGACGGCTGCTTCGCTCATCCTGGGCTGGCCGTCGCCTACACCCCTCAGGGTGGGGCCCCTACGGCCCGGGGCGGGGGGCTCGGGGCGCCCAGTGGGTGGGCGTGAGACGTCACTCTGGACACGGACGGCAACAGACACGATGCACCGGGGCCCCGCCCGAGCTCGTCTTTAGCACCTGCACGGCCAGGGTCTCCGCAGAACTCTGGGGGCGGCGGGTGCTGGGGGCTTCCCCTGTGTTTTCCTCCTGAAGTAGGAGAAGCTGGGCCCACGGAAGCCCTGAGACAGCCCTGCCCACTCTCCCGGGGACCAGGGGAGATGAAGGGGAGGCAGCGGGAGTGTCCCCGGCACCGTGACGGACGGTGGGCTGTCAGCGGGCAGCCCGCCCTCTCCAAGAGTCTTTATTTTAAAGTCTGTTTTTTGTGATATGAGTATTACTACTCCAGCTTTCTTTTGATTTCCATTTGCATGGAATATATTTTTCCATCCCCTCACTTTCAGTCTGTATGTGTCCCTAGGTCTGAAGTGGGTCTCTTGTAGACAGCATATATATGGGTCTTGTTTTTGTATCCATTCAGCCAGTCTGTGTCTTTTGGTTGGAGTGTTTAATCCATTTACATTTAAGATAATTATCAATATGTATGTTCCTATTTCCATTTTCTTAATTGTTTTGGATTTGTTTTTGTAGGTCTTTTTCTTCTATTGTGTTTCCTGACTAGAGAACTTCCTTTAGTATTTGTTGTAAATCTTGTTTTGTGACGCTGAATTCCGTTAACTTTTGCTTGTCTGTTACGTTTTTAATTTCTCCGTCAAATCTGAATAAGATCCTTGCTGGGTAGTGCAATCTTGGTTGTAGGTTTTCGTTTTAAATATGTCCTGCCACTCCCTTCTGGCTTGCAGAGTTTCTGCTGAAAGATCAGCTGTTAACCTTACAGGGTTTCCCTTGTTTATTATTTTCCCTTGTATGTTGTTATTTGTTATTTTCCCTTGCTGCTTTTAATATTTTTACCTTGAATTTAATTTTTGTTACTTTGATTAATATGTGTTTTGACGTGTTTCTCCTTGGATTTATCCTGCATGGGACTGTCTGTGCTTCCTGGACTTGACTGATTATTTCCTTTCCCATGTTAGGGAAGTTTTCAACTATAATTTCTTCAAATATTTTCTCAGTCACTTTTTTTTTTCTTCTTCTTCTTCTGGGACCCCTATAATTCAAATGTTGGCGTGTTTGATGTTGTCCCAGAGGTCTCTGAAGCTGTTCTCAATTCTTTTCATTCTTTTTTTTTTATTCTGCTCTGCGCCAGTTATTTCCATTATTTTATCTTCCAGGTGACTTATCCATTCTTCAGCCTCAGTTATTCTGCTATTGGTTCCTTCTAGATAATTTTTTATTTCATTTATTGTGTTGTTCATCATTGTTTGTTTGCTCTTTAGTTCTACGTCCTTGTTAAATGTTTTTTGTATTTTCTCCATTCTATTTCTGAGATTTTGATCATCTTTACTATCATTACTCTGAATTCTTTTTCAGATAGACTTCTTATTTCCTCTTCATTTGTTTTTTCTGGTGGGTTTTTTCCTTGCTCCTTCATCTGCTGCATATTTCTCTGTTTTCTCATTTTGTTAAACTAACTGTGTTTGGGGTCTCCTTTTCACAGGCTGCAGGTTTGTAGTTCCCATTATTTTTGGTATCTGCCACCAGTGTGTGAAGTTGGTTCAGTGGCTTGTGTAGGCTTCCTGGTGGAGGTGACTGGTGCCTGTGTTCTCATGGGTGGCGCTGTATCTTGTCCTTCTGGTGAGCAGGGCCGCATACAGTGGTGTGTTTTGGAGTGTCTGTGAACTTAGTATGACTTTAGGCAGCCTCTCTGCTAATGGGTGTGGTTGTATTCCTGTCTTGCTAGTTGATTGGCATGGGACGTCAAGCGCTGGAGCTTTCTGGCCATTATTTGGAGTTGTGTCTTAGTGTTGAGATGGAGATCTCTGGGAGAGCTCTTTCTGATTGATGATACATGGGGCAGGGAGGTTTCTGGTGGTCCAATGTCCTAGACTCAGCCCTCCCACCTTGGAGGTGCCCAACACTCTGCCGGAGCACCAAGACCCTGCCAAACACACGGCTCAGAAGAAAACGAAGAGAGAACAAAACAAACAAAAAAAGAATACAAAAAGGAAAAATGAACAGACAGGACAAATGGTAAAAGCAAACCTATACAGACAAAATCACACCAAGAAGCATACACATACACACCCACAAAAAGAGAAAAAGGATAAATAAATACATATATATGAAGAGAGCAACCAAACCAATAAACAAATCTACCAATGATAATAAGAACTAAATACTATACTAATGTAAACATAAAACCATAAACAAATTAGATGCAGAAAGAAAAACCCAAGTCTACAGTTGCTCCCAAAATCAACCGTCTCAATTTTGGGAACATTCGTTGTCTATTCAGGTATTCTTCAGAGGGTTTATCAAGTTGATTGAGGGGATTTAATCTGCTGCTCCTGAGGCTGTGTGGAGAAATTTCCCTTTCTCTTCTTTGTTCGCACAGCTCTTGGGGTTCAGCTTTCATTTTGGCCCTGTCTCTGCGTGTAGACTGCCCTCAGGAGTCTCTTCCCCACCCATACTGGAGGGGGTTACAGCAGCAGTTGATTAGGGCTCTCTTGCTCATTCAGGCCAGGGGGAGGGAGGGGTACAGTAGTCATATTGGAATGCAGGGCTAGCCTGAGGTAGCAGAGGCTGGTGTGATGTTGCAACAGCCTGAAGCACACAGTGTGAGAACAGGTGACAATGGAGCATAATGAGCTTGTCAAAGGAATGAAGCACAATGCATTTGTAGCTGCTGCTGGGATCCAAGGAACCTTAGGGAATCCACTTGGGATACTGAGCTAATTTACCTACCAGCATCATTGCCAGGTATATGTTAGGAAATTGAGAAGCCAGGCTTGTTCAGCACGAACATAAAACACCATACGAGTCATTGTGGAGAATATGAGAGCACAAAATCTTAAAGAGGAAGATGAAACATGACATAAGTTCACAGTGGTAGTAGCTCCTTCAATAAATAAACTTTTTGACCATCTGCTGAGGACAGAGTACAGATCAATGGGCTGATGTGCAGAAGAAGAAAAGAAGAGTTGTAGCCTTTAGGAGCTTACTGTCTAGGGAATAAGATATATGCAGATATATGTTCATGATACTGTGAAAAGAGATAAAAAAAGTCAAAATGGGTATAAAAAATAAGGAATATCTATTTTAAAATAGATTGGTCATGGTGAGCTATAATAGATGGTCAAGGCTTAATAGAGGAGGTTATTTGAAAAGAGTTATGAAAGTTGAGTATACTTAGACCAGGGAGGGCAGAGATCTTGTATGAGTGTGTCACTTACTTGTCCTTCAGACGTGGCAGACATCACTAATCAGTCATGCTCTCACTGAACCTGGAAGCAGCATTAATCATTCTCAATAAAGTGTTTCAGGAACACCCTACATTTTATCACAGATATCATTGGAGTTGAAAAATGTTTACCATCCCTAATTTCTACAGAGACATTGAGGAAAGGGACTTTCAGTCATAGGGTATAGCATGTACAAAAGCTTGGTCTTGGAATTTATGTTCCAGGAACAATAAAAGTCAGAATTTATATTGAGTATTAAGAGAAGCGAGGTTAGGTAGTTGCAGTGTGGCCTAATAATAGAAGAGCATAGATGCCCAGTTTAGGATATTAGTCTCATTTGGTTACTAAGAACCAGTGGAAATTTTTTGTATGTTAACCATACCTCAATACCTTTATTGAGGTATGGTTGACATACAAAAATTTGCACATATTTATTGTATAATCCTCGATGAATGTGGAGATAAGTATACACTTGTGAAACCACATTTATGCTATAAACATATCCATCACCATCAAAAGTTTCCTCCCACTCTCTTTATTTATTAGCAGTATTATTTCTTTTTTGTATGTGATAAAAACATTTAACATAAGATCTACCCTCTTAGCAAATTTTTAAGTATGCAGCACATTATTGTTTATTATAGGCTCAATGCTATACAATAAATATCTAGGACTTATATAACTGAAACTTTTTATCCTTTGACTAATACACCCTGTTTCTTCCTCCTGTCTCTGGCATCCAGTATTCTACTCTCTGCTTCTGTGAGTTTGACTGTTTTAGATTCCTCATGTAAGTGATATCATGTAATATTTGTCCTTCTGTGTCTGGCTTATTTCACATAGCATAATATTCTCCAGTTTCATCCATGTTGTTGCAACCAGTGGATTTCTGAAAGCAAGTTCATGGCAAGATAATAGAAGCAATGTTAAATTTTTACATAAGGTAGATAGAAAAGGGATATTATGTGGTGTTTTTTTGTTTTGTTTTGTTTTTTTGTGATACACGGGCCTCTCACTGTTGTGGCCTCTCCCGTTGCAGAGCACAGGCTCCAGACGTGCAGACTCAGCGGCCATGGCTCATGGGCACAGCTGCTCCACGGCATGTGGGGTCTTCCTGGACTGGGGCACGAACCCATGTCCCCTGCATCGGCAGGTGGACTCTCAACCACTGCGCCACCAGGGAAGCCCCTTATGTGGGGTTTTGTCATTATTTTAGGGCCCAGCGTGTGAAACACTTCCCAGTAATTTTGGAATTTTCCAGCTTATGTGGCAGAGATCATCTCTCACTATAGAATGCAAAAATACTCACTGTTCCAGGATCCTCTGCCACTAGGGAATGAGCACATG
Source organism: Leucopleurus acutus (assembly GCF_964270905.1). NCBI lineage: Eukaryota > Metazoa > Chordata > Mammalia > Artiodactyla > Delphinidae > Leucopleurus > Leucopleurus acutus. Next base: position 33,917,105 of record NC_139160.1, read on the forward strand.
TTTACAAGGGCATTGTGAGGAAGTCAAGTCCACATGGGATTCAGTCTGAGGATGGGTGGCAGTCAGTAGTATCCGCAGCAGCATCAGGAGCAGAAGGAGCTACTTCCTGTTTCCAGAAAAAGCAGAGGTAGCAATATGCCAGGATCAGAGTCAGTGGAATTGGCAGGGCTAGGAACAGCATTAATGCCTAATAGAAGAAAGAATATCAGCAATTCTTGCAACATTATGCTGTAGCTCCTGCCTCTTTAGCCTCCAACCACAGTTTGGGACTCTCTGGTGATGTTTTGACTACCCTTTCAACACATGCAACTTTTGTCTAAATTGACCAGATTTGTTTTCTGTTGCTTGCAGATCTGATCCAAGGACATTCTAGTGAGGAGAATATTAAAATAATTTAACCATGTGTAGGTGAGCTCCTGAATGAGTTGTGTAGGACAAGTTAATTTCAAGGATGAATGGAAAGTTTTGGTGTCTAAAAGTCTATAAGAATTAAAGGTGGGAAGGTTTTTAAGTGCTGGGATGAGCTAGTGGAAAAATACTGGAGGACATTAGTGGGGAAGTTGGTCAGTGGGGTGTGTTGAGCACATTGTGTTATTCCTGAGTTTGCAATGTTTTTCTCTACAGTTAGGACATCTGTGCCTGCTAACTGGCTCCCAATGAATTTAAACACTTACTCTATCACAGAGACTGGAAGATAGGTGTATTATCATTCCTGATTTAAAAGAGATGGCTCCCAGATCCTTGAGAAAGACATTCCTGGATTATATAACTGCCAAAATGCTTTTAAAAAGATTTGCATCTCAAAGAGGTAGAGGAAGAATTTTATAATTACAAATTTTCTATAGTAATTGCTCTAATAAAATGGAGTGAAGGGGCTTAGTGTCAGGAAGAAGCTTATCTAAAGTTTAGTCAAGTTGAGGGTCACCCCTAAGTTCCTAATCATTTTCCTGGTCAATTCCAGGAGGAGGAAGGAGAAATAGGAGAAATTGAAGTTATTTTTACCTCCCATTAGATAGATGGAATGGATTCCCAGAGTCCAAAATAATACTGTTATACAAAACATAGAACTGTAGACTTCTTGCACAGCTGGTCTGGCTACTGAGATTCATTAACCCACATTAAAAATTAAATAATTTTTCCCATTTACATACTCCTTAGAGAACAGTCCTCCCAAACTACAATCAGAGTAACAAACTAATAATCACTAACCACTAATACCAAAGTTTAACCAGTACTTTTTTAAAAAGTTCAATTCTATCCACATGTGGTGAGACCAATAGAACATTCATTATGTGTTTGAAAATCAGTAAAAAGAACAGTAAGTGACTGTAAACTCAATAACCAATTTGAAGGAGATAATAATTTAACAATTATGAACAAGTAAAAGAGATATTGCAAAATCTACATTTAAATATTATATAAATAAAGGACGAATTTTAAATTGATGTGAATATATTGTATGAGACAGCTAGAATACACAACTGAATATGCATATAAATTGGAATATATATTTAAGTATGTTAGAATTTAAGGACCAAAAAAGGTTTCCAGAAATTACAAAATGCCAGATGAGTGAAAACATATCAATAAATTTCAATAAAATTGCTCCTCAGTTACATTTATTTTCTATTTCCTGATTATCTCATAATATTAGTAGATCCATAAATATTAAATCCATAAATTCATATTTTATTTGGTTACTTTCATCAGAAGTTGAGGTAATATAAATTATGAGGTTAAAGTGAAACAAGCTTTTTGCCCCCTTTTCCTGTTTGCCCATTTCTGTTTCCCCTAACCTTAAAAAAAAGCTAATTATAGGAAAGAGATCATTAAGCAGTTGAAACTAACTCCTGACTTATGCTCTCCTGAGTACACACCATGCCTTGTCTAAGCTGTTGATTCTTTTCCTAGATAAAAGAAGTAAGAATGAAGAAGTAAGCAGTTAAAAAATGACTAGTTCTCTACCCCCAACATCCCCCTTAGCAATCCTGTAGGCAGATCTGAAGACAAGATAACATCTGAAGAGAGAGTTAGCCAGTTTGCACGCAAGGAGAATGATGCAGAACGCAACCTCCTGCCTGGATGATTCACTGAGATTCTTCCCCCCCACGCACCCCCTGCCCATTTTTCCCTTTAAAAACTGTCATGGCTGAGCAGAAAGTTCAGAGTTGGTCTCTGGACACAAGTCCACCATCTCCCCATATTGCTGGCTTTCTGATGAAAGCACCTTTCCTTTCTACTGACACTTGCCTCTTGAATTGTTTGCATATGAGTGGTGAACAGCCAAACCTGATTTTGGTTACAAAAGTTCTGTGAAGTGTTCTGTTAAGTAACCAAAAGGAAAAAAAGTCAAAATTAAGGTGTTTTACATTATACTGACACTTGATTTCCATCAGACCTGATTTCCTTCACTCTAATGCTTTTTTGTGTTAACCCTTTAATCTGAGTTTGTTTTCTTTTTCCTAATGGAGAAGATTGTCAGTCTCTTAAAAAAAATCTAAAAACATTTTAATATGTTTAGATAATCTAAATATATTTGAAGCAAGAAAATTGAAGTGTTCATGGAATATAGTCACTGAATTTTAGTTTCAGTAGGCACACTTCTATTTTTGTATTTAATTTGAATATGACCTATTGTCCTTGTCTTTTTTTTTTTGCTCCCTCTATTCTCTTATTCAATTATTGATGGGAAGAAAACACCTTTAAAAAAAGCTTTTCTTTCTTTTTGTTCTTTTATTTCCTCTACGGTGAACCTGTGTTCAAAAAAGAGGAAAAATGTTGTATGAATATCTGTTTCATGCCAAATGTCCTTAGTTAGTAAAGGACACTAATAAAGAGTATTTATATTCAAGTATTGCATTATTTACACAGTAAATGGTTATTGAAGGTTATGTAAGTTGAATTTTTAGGACATCAATGTGTTAAATATGTGTAGGAATTGTTGCGTATAAATTGTCGTCCAGTCTTTAAGAAATATTTCCACTTTGTTCTGCTCACTTCTATCTTGGTCAAGGAGCAAAGTTACACCTTCACTTGTAACGGACCCTCTGGGGCCTTCCCAGAGCAGGCCCTTCCCCCATATCCTCTGCTTTAGCTCTTCTCTGAAGTATCTAGATAACAGTATCTGATGTACATTTCCTGAGTTGTTTTACAGATGTGGAAACCCCCCCACCAAATGGAAGATGTTAACTACTTGATGACCATGAGCACACAGCCCCCAGGCCTCCTGGAGCCTACTGATTGATAGTTAATCCTTGTTACCTCGTCATCAACCAATCAGAGAATTGTGCACAAGTTGATCACAAACCCTGAAACCCTCCTCCCTCACCTGACCTTTAAAAATGCTTTGCTGAAACCCTTCAGGGAGTTCTGGGTTTTTTGGTCATGAGCCACCTATGTCCTTGTATGTCCCTGCAGTAAACTTTTCTCTGCCCAAACTCTGACATTTCAGTAGTGTTTGGCCTCAGTGTGCATCAGACACATGAACTTGCATTCTGTGACACACTCTTTCATTCCTTTACCCTCTGCTTAAGAGTTTGCAGCAGGTTCTTGTATGGGGGGGAAATAAAAACTGGTTCTTCATGACCAATCTCCTTATTTAAAGTGTTTATGTCTTTGTTTATGTCTTTGTTTCTGCTTATTGTAGGTATCTGTGACAGAACTGAAAAGAAGTGGATTGTTTCATTGAGAATGCCCTTACTGTTTTGGAAATGGGGTATACATTTTGTGGAATAAATGGGAAGACATAGGAAGGAAATTAACATTAAATGAGTACTTCGTCTAATAATACTCATCTTTCTGCAGGAAAGTGTTGTAGTAACTAACATTACAGATGAAGAAACTGAGGTTTAAAGGAATCTGGGATTTGGCCAAGACAGTGCAGAATGAGGTCTGATTTCTAAATCCATATATTTTACCTAACAATAAGCTGTCTCTTATAATGATAACAGCTCACATTTATTAAGCACTTACCATGTGCTAGAAAGTGTTCTAAGTGTTTTAAAAGTGTCAATGCTCTCCAGTGACTCCGGTGGTTGAATAATTTGGGATCATAACTTACTGTAAGGAGGAAAAGCTCACATTATGGGGAACCAAGGGGCATTTCAGTGAGAGAGTATTAAAAAGATTTACAGGATTTGGGCTTATTATCCTGATTTGGGTGATTTTCAGGAGGATTCAAGGGAGCAGGGCTTTGTTCTGGATTGGATGCTCTCAGGAAGTGGTGTTAATTCTATGATTGATTATGCAAATCTTATCTAGAAGGAGGGAAAGCTAGAATGAGGCCAAACTGTAACTGGTGAAAGACAGAGCAGTCACTCATTAGTCAGGATAGGGAAGTATTTGGGTCATTTTGTTGTTTGGACTGTGTTCAGGTTTTTGTTCTTGTTTAGACATATTATAGAATTTTGTCTTGTTTTTGTTTTGATCCATCACAGTCATATGGTCACATGTTCCTTTTTATGATGTTGATTTCTGTAAAATTGTTTATGTTCAACAGGAGAAAACCAAGGCCTTTTTGACAGTACCAGAGCAGTTCCCAGATGTCAGGGACCCCTGTTCTCATTGTTAGTCCCCACTTTTGACCAAGGGCAGGTGAAAACAGGCCACAGAACATTAATCCATGACATCCATATTTTCCATTGTTTAGACTCTATAGATTAGGAGTGCAGTCTGTGGTTGGACAAGAGCTAACTCTCTCCTCCTCCTGTTGTTGCAGGATGAGTTGTTGAACTCTCTGAGGGGACAGTGTATGAACAGTGACACTTAAGGTCCTGAACAAGATACTTTGATTGAATGTAATATAAGCAATGATCATAAATGATTATTTGTCCTTGAAATAAGTTTTGAAGTCAGGAGCCTTGATTATAAAACCCAGTCAGTGTGTCTCCTGGGTCTTAAAAAGAGTCACTATAGCCTTATTTATTTTATTAAAATGTTGAGAGGAAACACATTAATGTCTATAAATAGGTGTTAAGTTATAGTGTATTAATAAAATGCAACTCTTTTCATCCAGCTAAAAGTGGTAGTGTAGATAAATATCCATTGGCATAGAGAGATGTTTATGATATACAGTTAAGTAAAAAATTCAATTTATAAGAGGAATCTTGCCATTTAATATATATGTATGGAAAAATAAGTGGAAATAAGTTTATGAAAGTGTTAATGCTAGTTATCTCTAAGGGACATGCTTGTGGGAGAATTTAAATTTATTTCATTTTTTGAGTTATCTGTAGATACTCATTTTCATGTTGTCAAATGCAGTGCTTTTGTAATGATTAAAAAATAAATGTTTCTTTGCTTAATGGAATCATGGATGATTTCAATTTTCTTTTGTATGCATTTTGTGATTTTTAAAAATATCCTAAAATAAATGATCAACATTATTAACTAAAAATGAGAACACAAAAGAAGTTAACAAAGAAAAAGTCCCATTTATATAAAAATATGAAATTATGAAACTAATAAATTTAGGGATGACTACCAATTCAAATGCAAAGAAGTATACAGTGGAGTGACTATTTTAGTTTTATATTAAGTTTGATTGAATCTGATATTAAGTCTGGCTGAATCTGGATTCTGATTACTCTTCAGTTTCAACTAGTTCAAAATATATTATAATATTTTAAAAATTTTGATTAAATTCACAAATAATATTTTTGGTGTCTACAGCTATGTAATATTATTTTCAAATAATACAAAGTTTTCTCATCTTTTTCAACACATAAAGTTCTTTTTGGTAATTGCTTTCTCTCTCTCTTTTTTCCTTCGGTTTTCTTGAGATATACTTCACATACAGTGCAATATAAATTTAAGGTATATATCAAAATGATTTGACTTACATATATGTCTTGAAATGATTACCACAATAAGTTTAGTGGATACCCGTCACCTTATATAAATCCAAAATAAAAATATTTTTATATTAATTATGTTGTACATTATATCCCTAGTACTTATTTATCTCATAACTGAGAGTTTGTACCTTTTAACCACCTTATCCAGTTTCCCCTCCTCTATACTCTGGACTCTGGTAACCACAAATATGACCTCCTTTTCTTTGAATTTGTTATTAAAGTATAACTGACCTACAACACTATGTTAGTTCCTGATGCACAACACAGTGATTCAATATTTATATACATTATAAAATGATTACCATGATAACTCTTGTTACCATCTGTCACCATACAAAGATATAATATTATTATTGACTTATATTCCCCACTCCACATTTCATACCAGTGATTAACTTATTTTGTAGCTGGAAGTTGGTACCTCTTAATCTGACTCATCTTTTCTCTCATCCACCCACTCTCCTCCCCTTGGGCAATAACATATTTGTTCTTTGAATCTATGATTCTATTTTATTATGTTTGTTCATTTGTGGTTTTTTTTGAGATTCCACATATAAATGAAATCATGTGTTTTTCTCTGACTTATTTCACTAAGCATAATAGCCATTATGTTCAGACATATTGTCACAAATGGCAGATTTCATTATTTTTTATGGATAAGTAATATTCCCATTTATATTTATATGTCTTATCTTCTTTATCCATTCATCTATTGAGGGGCACTTAGGTTGCTTCCATATTGTAGCTATTATAAATAATGCTTCAATGAACACAGGGGAGCATATATCTTTTCAAATTAGTGTTTTCATTTTCTTTGGTTAGTCAGAGGAGTGGAATGACTGGATTTATGGTAGTTCTATTTTTAATTTTTTTGAGGAATCTCCATGCTGTTTTCCATAGTGGTTGTATGAATATATATCCCCAACAAAAGTACAGGAAAGTTCCCTTTTCTTCACATCCCTGCTAACACTTGTTATCTATTGTCTTTTTGGTAATAGTCACTCTGACAGGCCAGAGGTGATAGCTCATTGTGCTTTTAATTTATTTCCCTAATTATTAATGATGTTGAGCATCTTTCCATGTGCCTGTTTGCCATCTGTACAACTTCTTTGGAGAAATGTATATTCAAGCTCTTTACCCATTTTTAAATTGGGTTTTTGTTTTTCAGATGGTGAGTTGTATGAACTCTTTATGTATTTGGGATATTTACCACTTATCAGGCTTTGCAAATATTTTCTCTTATTCAGAAGGCAGGCTTTTTGATTTGTAGATAGTTTCCTTTATTGTGCAAAAGCTTTTCAGTTTGATTTAGTCCCATTTGTTTATTTTTACCTTTCTTTTTGTTACCTGAGGAGGCAGAACCGAAAAAATATTGCTAAGACTGATGTCAAAGAGTGTACTTCCTATGTTTTCTTCTAGGAGTTTTATGGATTCAGGTCTCATATTTAAGTCTTTAATTAATTTTGATTTATTTTTGCATATAGTGTGATAAAGTGGTCCAGCTTGATTCTTTTGCATGTAGCTGTCCAGTTTTTCACAGCACCATTTATTGAAGAGGCTGTCTTTCCCCCATTGTATATTTTTGCCTCTTTGGTTGTAGATTAATTGACAATATAAGTGTGTGATCATTTCTAGGCTCTCTATCCTGTTCCATTGTTCTGTGTTGATTTTTGTGTCAGTATCATACTGTTTTGATGACTGTAGATTTGTAGTGTAGTTTGAAATCAGGGAGTGTGATACCTTTAGTTTGTACTTCTTTCTCAAGATTGTTTTGGCTTTCCAGGGTCTTTTGTGTTCCCATACAAAATTTAGAATTATTTGTTCTAGTTCTATGAAAAATGTCATGGGTATTTTGATAGGGATTGCATTGAATCTGTAGAGTGCCTTGCATAATATGGTTATTCTCACAATATTAATTCTTTTAATCCATGAACACAGTATATCTTTCCATTTGTTTGTGTCATCTTCAATTTCTTTCATCAGTGTCCTATAGTTTTCCAAGTACAGGTATTTCACCTCCTTAGATTTATTCCTAGGTATTTTATTATCTTTGATGCTATTATAAATGGGATTATTTCCTTAATTTCTCTTTTGATTGTTCCTTGTTTGTGTATAGAAATGTAACAGAATTCTTTATATTAATTTTGTATCCTGCCAGTTTACCAAATTCATTGATGAGTTCTGACAGTTTTTTGGTGGTGTCTTTGAGGTTTTCTATGTATGGTTTCATGTCATTTGCAAACAGTGACAGTTTTACTTCTTCCTTTCCAATTTGGATTCCTTTCATTCCTTTTTCTTGTCTGACTACTATGTTGAATAAAAATGTCGAGTGGCTATCCTTGTCTTGTTCCTGATCTTATAGGAAGTACTTTCAGCTTTTCATCATTGCGTATGATTTTGACTGTAGATTTGTCATACATGGCCTTTATTGGGCTGAGTTATGTTCCCTCTATACCCACTTTGTTGAGAGGTTTCTTTTTATCATAAATGGTTGTTGAATTTTGTCAAAAGATTTATCTGCAGCTACTGAGATAATCATATGATTTTCATTCTTCAATTTGTTCACATAATATAGCACATTGACTGGTCTGTGAATGTTGAATAATCCTTTTGTCAGTGTGATAAATCCCACTTAATCAAGGTGTGTGATCTTTTTAATGTATTGAAAGATGTTTGCTAGTATTTTATTGTGGATTTTTTGCATTGTTGCTCATTGGTGATGTTGGTCTTTAATATTCTTCTTTTGTGGTGTCTTTACCTGGTTTTGATATCAGGATGATGGGGTCTCACAGAATTAGTTCAGAATCATTCCTTCCTCTGAATTTTTTGGAACGACTTGAGAAGGATAGGTGTTAACTGTTCTTTAAATATTTGGTAGAATTTACCTGTGAAGCTTTTGAAGTGAACTTTTGTTTTATGGGTGTTTTTAAATTACTAATTCAATTTTATTACTGGTAATTGGTTTGTTTATATTCCCTGTTTCTTTCTGGTTCAGACTTGGGAGATTGTTTACTTCTAGGAATTTGTCCATTTCTAAGTTGTTGATTTTATTGGCATATAACTGTTCGTGGTAATCTCTATGATCCTTTATATTCTGTGGTGTTTTTTGTAACTTCTTTTTCATCTCTGATGTATTTATTTGGGTCCTTTCTCCCTCTTTCTCTCTTTTTGTTGCATCTGGCTGAAGGTTTATCAATTTTGCTTATCTTTTCAGTTTAGCTCTTAGTTTTCAGTGATATTTTCTATATTTTTATTCTCTATTTCATTTATTTCTGCTCTGATCCTTATTATTTCCTTCCATCTACTAACTTTCTGTTTGTTCATTCATCTTTTTTAGTTTTAGTTCCTTTAGGCTGCTCATTTGAGATATTTTTTGTTTCCTAGGATACAGTCAAGTTTCTTAGAAACAGTTTGATCCTTTTATGATTTGTTGCACCAGATAAGGGCAATATTTAATATAGGGATAATTATTCCCCACTAATAGTGCAGGACACTTCTGAGTACTCCATTCATAGTGTCCTATGATCATAAGGTTTTCAAATCTGACTATTGAGAAGAGGCATTATTCCTGGCCTTCCTTGAGCATTGGTGACTGCCCCTCTATTCATTTAGGATGGCCCTTTCCCCAGCTTTGTGTAGTTTCCTCGCATACATATGTTGATCCGTACTCTGCTGAATATTTGAGGTGGATCTGGTACAGATCTCCTGAGTTTTCTCTCTGTGTAGCTTTTCCTTCTTTGGTACTCTGCCCTGTGATCTTTTCTGCCTTGGTGTCCTCACACTCTCAGCTCTGTCTCCTCAACTCAGAAAGTACACTGAGCTCCACCAGGGCTCCACATCTCTGTGCTACTCCCTGAAACATCTCAAAGCAGTAAACTAAGGTAACCCCGTGACAATTTCTAGCACTCATAGAGGTTCCTGTGAGTCATGGTGCACAGAGCTGGAGCGTCACTGGTTTTACACTCAATCTTACTCTGAGAATGGTTTCCCCAAATTGGAAAGGGTATGTGGATTTGGGAGATGTATAGGAAAAAAAAGTCGATCTAATATCTATCTACCTAGTTCCCTATCTATCTATGTATCTATCTACCCACCTATCATCCATCAATCCATCATCTATTTCTAACATCTCTTCTATCTAAACAGTACTTATATACATAGATGTATGGAATAAAACATAAATATTTATTAATGTAAAAGTCATATGTATCATAATTCATGGAGCATTAAAATAGCTTGCATTTAGGATTAAAATGTTCTGAACAGGTGTTAAATATATAATTAACTGTTAAAAATAATGACCAATTTATATTTCACTGAAACTGTATTTCAGAATGAAAGAAATCAAATTGGATTGTAGATTGAATTGGAGATAGCGTGTTCTGTATCACAATATGTTGAATCCAGAGTCTAAAGGGAAAATTGGTAAATAATTTTGGATATTTTTTCTGAAAAGTATAAAATCACTGCGGATGGATGAGGACATGCATCAGATGACTGGGCAGGGGAAACAACATTAGAGAGAGCAGCCTCTTATGGGGATCTTTGTGGACCTCACAAAGGACCACTCATTTAAGAGTCTTGGAGTTTTGTTTAACCTCTTTACCTAAATTCTAGGATAAAAATTCTATTGTTTGATCACATTTAATAGGAAAGTAATCATAGCCACTCAGTATAAAGTATCGTGTGTGTGTGTGTGTGTGTGTATTTTGTATATGACTAATAATCACCATGCCACCAGATTATTTGTCATCAGTAACTCATATTGCATTTTAAATCAAGTTTATTGAAGTATAATGTAATTATGATAAGACACTCCTATTTTCAGTAAAACGTTATATGAATTTTGATAAATTTATGCACCTGTGTAAGCAGGACCACAGTCAAGATGTAGACATTTACATTACAGAAATATTCCCCCATGTGCCTTCGTAGGTAAATCTCCTACTCTTGGATCCAGTCAAATGTTGATTTATTTCTGTACTATAAATTAATTTTGACTGTTTAAAAAATTTTACCTAAATGGAATTATACTATTTGTTCTTGAAAAGTACAGACAATGATTTTTATTAAAATGATCCATGTTTGATTAAACTGAAACCATAAAAAGCAGAAGAAAATAATATTTCAGCATATCATTCCAAACCATACCACCCATTTTTTTCCATGTTATCATTTGATTATGATTTATTTCTTGATAAATCTAGATAGATTTCTATCATTTAGAATTGTTTTAATATTTACTTTATTACCTGAATTAGTTCAGGTTTTCAGTGTTTTTTTTCCTAGTTTCATCTAACTTGAAGGAGAATTTGTGTAGGTATGTTGCTGAGTGAAAATATCTTTCTTAGAATTTTTTACAAAGTATTCCATATCTTCTGGCATTGATTATTGCTGTGCAGTATGAGATTAAATCTATGAGTCTAGATTTAATCTTTCATATTGTAAGTGATTTAATTTTTGTATTGGATGTCAAAAGCCTTCCTTTCTCTTTATAGTTCAATAGGTCAACATTTATCTTGATACATTTGTTTTGATCACTTTTCCATGAGATAGTATACGTACTTAATCTAACTAGTCATGTCTTTCTACATTTCAAACCCATTTTCCTATATTCTGAATATTTTTATGCTTCATATCTTATATTCATTATGTCAAAGATGCTATCTTTATTTTGGATCATTTTTTCCTGTTCTTTATAATTTCATCTCCTCACTAGTTATTCCTATTCTTGCCTTTTTTTTACTGATTATGAATGTGTCAATTTTGTTCTTATTAATCCACCTCTATTCTGTCCCTCACTATTTTTTCACTTAAGCAATATGTCTGTATTGGAGTTATTTATTCCTACATCTGTTCTCTTAATGTTACAGTATGCTTTCATCTCATTCTAATTTTTTAATTATGTAATTTTGAGCTCTTTTTATGTTGTGTCAATTTTTTTACATTCTTCTGTAGCACTTGTATAGTGTTGCTTTTATTTCTTAGGTGATATTTTCTCCCATACTGAGTTCTTTGTCTCCCTTCTGTACATCTCATTTGTTGTTTTTGTTCCTTTGTTCATTCTTTCAAATGCGTTTATTGTATGTCTGCAAAATTGCCATTGCATTACTGTTCATTTATTTCTCAGATACAGGCCATCTTTGTCCAAACTTTGTATTTGCTCTGATGAAATGTGAGCAATGTCCTATTGATACCCATCTTATCTGTGACTAATTTGCTTTTCCCTTTCCAAATCACCACCCCTTTCTATTCATTTTCCTGAGAGCAGGAGTTTCCAAGGTATAGAGGGAGAGCTGGGATGAAGCTGGGTTCATCTGAGGACTTTGGTCTTTCTTCTAAGACCTGATTACATTTCTACTGGCAGAGCCCACTCCATTCAGACAGGAGTAGAAACTCACTTGAAAAGGGTGCTTAGTCTTCAATTCTTTAACTTTTACCAATAAGACATTTTCCCTAAGTAGACCTGACTACCACTTTTTTCCCATCACCTTTGGAAATGAGGATAGCTGGGATGAGTTTTGCTTGATGTTTGCATGAAGAAGGCATGCATGGTTAAGCCACTTTTTCCTCTTGGGAACCAAGGTACCTGTAAGAAGCATGGGCTCTGGTCTGCTCTTGGATTTTATTAGCTTTTAAAAGGTGTGCCTCTCCATGGAGAGGTCTGCAAATTTCCAACCCTGGTTGTTAATGCATGGGCAAGTTGGTCTAATTCTATGATGTAGTATTAGGAAGCCCACTATCTTGCTACATCCTCCTATGCAGTTTACCAATTGTAAGGACAATTTTTTGCTTCCATGTGCTGATTCTTCTGTCTTATTTTTTGACAGATGCAGAGACTGATTAAGGAAAAGAAAGGTGTTATTCACTGGCCCCTTTGTAATCTCCACCATCTCCTTCCCTCATAACATGGTGTCTGGAGAGTAGAAAGCCCTAGTTACCCATCTTGTCTCTGCTGTAGTCTTGTGAGCCTTATTATGTCATGAACTTCAGTGAATGAATTATGCTACAGGAATGGAGATAGGCATTTTAAGTTCCAAATTATATGAGCAAGAGAATCTTGTCTCTTTCTTCCTTTAGCTCCCTAGAAGCATACTTGTTTCCAGAAAGTATAGGAGCTAATTTCAAAAAGACCTCTCCTAACTGTACCTTAATATTTTTAGATGTTGAAATAAGCTGGTGATAAAGATTATGTTAAATAATTGATAAGTAGTAGTGACAGAATAAATAACACTCAAATTAGACTCTCTTGGAAGGCTTAATCTGTGATAGACTCACCTAGGAGTCCTCTTACCCAAAAGGGAACTCATTAATACTAGTTTTGATTTCTTTTTACCCAACTTCAAGGGTCCTAGTAAAAATAGAGCAACATTAAACAAATAGGACACAGGAAAGGTAACATAATAAATAAGTGAAGGTCCCCAATCACCTTTGATTGAGCTCTGAATGTGTTGCTGTCATTTTGGATCCCAGTTTTATCATTAGTGTTGGGAAAAACAAAGGTGTTGTCCCTGAGCTTCTAAGAGAGCTGTGCTTCCCGTAGTTTTCTAAGTTAATTTATAACAAGAAGCATGTGAAGGTACTACAGGGTTCTAAAATCTTCAGTATGCAATACGGAATATTTAGCAGGAAACAAATCACCAAAAATAACTGCATATTTCCAGAATGTTAAGATAAAGGAAATGTCGACCATATGGGTAATTTAATCACAGTGACCACTAAGCCAGCTAGTTAGCAATCAAGCCATCACAAAATCCTGCAAGGGGAGAAATAGTTTTTTGTGCTCGACCTTTTCTGTCTGAAGTGTGAATGTGTCCCGGTGGGTGGATAAACGGTTGAATATTAATCATTCTTGCTTGTCTGGCAGATCCTCCTGGCTCTCTTGTCTGTGACTTGTACACTGGTTAGCTTGTTCTCTAGACTGGCAGCTGCCCATCCCCTGGAGAAGCACTCATGCATCTTTTTCCCTGCCTAAGGAAAACTTTTACTTTTCCAAGTTTCATCTCTTACACTTAAATTGGTGAAAGAAAAACCCAATCAATAATGCCTCATGTTTCCATCTCATTCATCAGGCTTCAGCCTGACATCCTGGGCTGCCTCAATATAGTTTATTATTCCCATTCTTGGCCCGAGTTGCCCCAAGCAAAATCTAGCCAAAGCTTAATAATACTTCCAGTTAGCTTCTCAGTATTCTACTGTTTATTTTAAAATATTAGTTATGTTTATCACTACAGCACGATGTCATGCAAACAGTAGGTGCTCAGAAATGTTCTTTTCAGTGAATGATAAGAAAAATTAGTATAGATTTATCATGGTCTCTTTTGTATAAAATAATACAAACCTTAAAAACAAATCTTTCTTGCACTGTGTTCCGAGAAACAAAGTAAGTTTTTCAAACAAAGAAGATTTGTTTAAATTCTAGAAAATTATTTTAAAAATTACTGTTTTTTCAACTGAGTCTTAGGAACTGATGAAAAATAAGAGTGTTTCTTGATTTGATAATATTCCCATATGAAGTAGGACTTATAAGATTTATCTGAATCATCACTTTTATCATCTAATCTCATTTTAACTTCTGTTTTATACTGTAGATTTTTTTAAAGAAATAAATTGAAACAAATCAAGTCATATGAAGAAACTATATGTAGTTCAAAAGCCATAGACACCATCTAGAATTTTCTAAATTTAAACAGTATTATAGAAATCAAATTTATTTTACCTAAATGAGTTAACTACTTGGGAGTACTTTCAGAATTTAGACAATTTAGACAGTAACAACAATTTAAAAAATTAAACTTGGAAGAGTAATGGTTCTTTATCAGAAGTGGTCAATAAGAAAAAATCAAACTTTGATTTCATTCCCCAATCAAGTAGGAGAGCAAAATTGAAATAAGAAGAAATGTGTCCAGTCAAGGTGAAAATACTGCTCCTGTCATCACAAGAGCAGTATGTGGCTTTTTCAGGTAATATCCAAGAAAAGGTACAAAAGTGTATGCATGTTTAAGAATAATGTGATGGAGAAAAGGGAACACTTATGAACTGTTGGTGGGAATTTAAATTGGTTCAACCACTATAGAAATCAGTATGGAAGTTTCCCAAGAAATTAAAAATAGAATTATCACATCATCCAGCAATTCCACTTCTAGGTGTATATCCAGAAGAAATGAAATCACCATCTTGAAGAGATATCTGCACCTCTATGTTTATTGCAGCATTATTCATAATAGCCAAGGCATGGAATCAACCTAAGTGTCCATCAATGAATTAATGGATAAAAAAGTACACAATACATATGTATAATGGAACATTATTCATATAGGAAAAGGAAGATTTAAGTGGAAAAATAATTTGAAAAAGAATAGATACATGTATATGTATAACTGAATCACTTTGCTGTACACCTGAAACTAGCACAACACTGTTAATCAACTATACTCCAATATAAAATTTAAAAATTTAAAAAAAGAATAAATATATATATATATGTACAACTGAATCATTTTGTTGCACACCTGAAACTATCACAACATTGTAAATCAACTATACTCCAATAAAATTTTAAAAAAATAAAGAACTCCTGCCATTTACAACAGCATGGATGAACAATGAAAGTATTATGCTAAGTGAAATAAGTCAGATAAAGACAAGTGCTGTATGATCTCACCTGTACGTGGAATCTAAAAAAGCCAAACAGGAGGTCGATTTTTGGTTGCTAGGGTCTGGGGCGTGGAGGAAATAGGGAGATGTTGATCAAAGTGTACAAATTTTCAGTTATAAATTGAATAAGTTGTGGGGGTGTTATATACTGAGTGGTGATTATAGTTAATAATACTATGTTGTATACTTGAAAATTTCTAAGAAAGTAAATCTTAAATGTTCTCACCACAAAATAAAATAATAACTATGTGAGGTGTACAGATGTTAACTACCCTTGTGATAATCATTTGCTTTATATACTTATATTAAATTATCTCTTTGTATAACTTAAACATACACAATGTTACAAGTCTATTATACGTCAGTAAAGCTTGGGAAAATAAGTCAATCTTTCTGAAGAATTAACCCAGGGAAAATCAAACTGACTTTAAAAAATGCTTGCAGTGGTCTAAGAAAAAAATAATGTAATATTTTTCTCATCATTATCAACATCGTGTTCCCTATGAACAATAGGAAATACTTGTGGAATACCTGTAATTTCAATGAAATAAAATAATTAATTCTATGTTTAATCCACTATGAAGAGGGACATATGCATACATAGGCACATACACACATGCAACCACACATATTTGATTACAGAAGAACCAAACGTACACAGAAGATTATATTTAGTAAAATACCAAGTCAAAGTATTTAGTTAGATAATCTTTTATCTAACTAAAATTAAATAGTTGCTTTGAACTCTGGGTGTTACTTGATGTACTCTCCATTTCACTCATATACCCAACATGGTTGAAAGAATTTTCCTGAGTTTTATCTCTTTGAAGAAGTACAATGGCTCTGCTGATCCTAGAGTACACTAGACACTAGACCTGGAATTGAAAGCAAATATAAAGCTGGTACTTTTTATTTATTTATTTTTTTTGCGGTACGCGGGCCTCTCACTGCTGTGGCCTCTCCCGTTGCGGAGCACAGGCACCGGATGTGCAGGCTCAGCGGCCATGGCTCACGGGCCCAGCCGCTCCGCGGCATGTGGGATCTTCCTGGACCGGGTGTCCCCTGCATTGGCAGGTGGACTCTCAACCACTGCGCCACCAGGGAAGTCCTAAAGCTGGTATTTTTTAATCAAAATCTCCTGTTTCCAACCACTTGTGGTCTATGAAATTAAGACTTCCTCACTTTCAAGAGTAGCAAGTCAAATTATTTTTGGCAAGATATAAATCCTGATTAATGCAAACACTTTCCTTTCAGAAATATCTGATGAATTGAATGTTTTTATTTTAAATAATAAAATGGGTGCTGTGTTAGTTTCCTATTGCTACTGTAACAAATTACCACAAACTCAGTGGCTTAAAAACACCAAGTTTATTTCCTTCTGGTTATGGATGTCAGAAGTTCAAAAGGCATTCACTGGGCTAAAACTAACATGTCAGTAGAGCAGTGTGCCTTCTGAAGGTTCCTGTACCTTCATAGTGGACAAATCTGGCAAACATAATGTTGACCAAGTGACCAAAATTAACATCACTAGTAATGAGATACATTATCATTATTCATTTATTTCCTAATACAATGCTCAGAGAAAGATATAACATCATTTTTATAGTATTCTTGCCAAAAAAGCGACCTCAATATAATCATAAGCAAACATGAGACAATCCAAAATTAAGGGATTTTTAAGGGACAAAATAGCTAACAAATGCTCCTCAAATGTGTGAAGGTCATGAAAGACAAAGAAAGACGAAGGAACTGTCACAGGTTGGAGGATATTGAGAAGACATAACAGCCAAGTGCAATGTAGGATCTTGGTTCAGAAAAAGAACAATAGAGAGAAAGTTAATGAACTACAATGTCTGTAGCTTAATAGTATTGTATTAATATTAATTATTTATAAAATTATTCTTAATTATAAGAAATGTTAACATTAGGGCATACTGGGTGAAGTGAGAATTCTCTGTAGTGTTTTTACAACTTTCTGTAAGTCTCAAATTATTTCAAAAATTAAAAAAATCTTTTAAATATCTTCATTGTTGCTATCATGGTACCAATACAACCTAGGGTTATCCACTGCCCCAGATCTCATTTTCCATGGTAATTACGTAGATGTGGGCCTTGTCTTTGTGATGATTTTTCTGTTAGAATACTTTACTTACTGACACTTTATGACATGGTATAATGTCAACATGTTGGGAACTATTTCATTTCTCCTGAATATTTACCCCACCTTTAAATTAACGTGTACAGTGACAAGATGATTACTGTCTTGTGATCTGAACCAACAGGTGGGGCTTCACATCAGTAAAAAACATTAGTAAAAAATTAATAATTTTTATTTAAAACCTCTAATAATAAGCATTAATGCTGGGCTTCCCTGGTGGCGCAGTGGTTGAGAGTCCGCCTGCCGATACAGGGGACACGGGTTCATGCCCCGGTCTGGGAAGATCCCACATGCCGTGGAGCGGCTGGGCCTGTGAGCCATGGGCATCCAGATCCTGTGCTCCGCAACGGGAGAGGCCACAGCAGTGAGAGGCCCGCGTACCGCAAAACAAAAAACAAAAAACATTAATGCCACCATTAGTTTACACAGACTACCAGATTAAGAGATTTATTTAAACATTAGCCATCCTTTATTATTCACTTTTGATTAGTCTTACCATTGTCTATATCTAGGCTTAAGTGGCTATAATGAATATTACTAGTCTAGAATTTACCATGTCAGCAACTGTGAGGTACAGTATATAAACCAATTGTGGATCTTTATCCTGTTTCAGAAGTTTTTTGTGGCATATTTGCAAAATATGACAATTTGTTTGCTTTTCTGTTCTTCTTGCTTAGTCTGTTAACTAAAGAAATGATGTGGTTTACCTCATTGACATTCCTAGTTTCAAAGATCTAGGAAGATTTCTTATATGTTCTACCTAGCAGATTTCTTATATGTTCTACCTAACTTCTTTGCTCTTCCTATTAGAAAACTGGAAGAGATAATTAAGCTCTTTTTCTAATTATCAATTTTCTGATACATAGTTTTGCTTTTGAAATTAAAGCTTCGGTTACTAAAGATATATATAGACAAGGTTTATGCATGAAACTTTTCTGTCCCAGTTCTCTTAATAATAATGTTACATGGCTTTTTAGCTCATAGCCAAACCAGGTTCTGCTTCAAGCTACTGTCAGCTGTAATTCAAGCTCAGTAGGATATAACCTTTAAACCACATTAAAGCTAACAATAGCACATTTTTAAATAAGGATAACGTTATTTCTCACAGTAGTTTTGAAAACTCAAGTGAGATTTTCTGGACCTTTAATTCCTCCTTACAAAATGAAGCTAGTAATTCTCTCAGTTAATTACCAGAGTTCTATGAAGACCAAAAAAATTGTCATTTTCACAGGATGTAATGTAAGAGAGTATTAGCACTGAATAGTGATGAATAAACAGACCCCTCTGATTAAGTGCCTTGAAATTTAACATCGCTTGAGAGAAATTCATTGTTCTTCTAACTAAAGTCTCCTAACATTCTTAGAAAGGAGAAGGAGGTTTTAGGGGACAAATTTAAATTCAGGGACTTTAAAACATGTCTTCAAGAAAGAGGGCAAGAGGGCTCTTGCAAAGAGCCTTAAGAAAGTTATTTGACCAATATGCCTAGGTGTCATATCTTCTTTTAATTTCCTCACTATTTGTCCTCTCTAATGGTGTTAATTTACTCTGCAATGTGTTCTAATAATTTGGATCTCTCTTTACAGATTACAAACTTTTTTTGGAAGGAAGTGTTCCTTTTCTATCTTTAGAACTTATTTAATATATTGCACATTGTTCTGCATGTAATAAGTACTTAGTAAATGTTTTTTATATTAAAATAAGAAAATATAACCCTCAAGTTTTAACATTGCCCATTTAAAAAATTGTTCTTAAAATCTGAAAGAAACATCTATGTGTGTGTGTGTGTGTGCGTGTGTCTGTGTATCTGAAGAAGACCAAGCCAGGAAGAGGGGACAGTATATGCAAATGCTATGTAAGGGGAATGTGCCATGTGCTATTCTAGGCAGTACTGTGTAGGGCGGTGGTTCTCAGCTGGGGGTGATTTTGCTCCCCAAGGGGCCACTTGGCAATGTCTGAGGATATTTTTGTTGTAAGAGCAGAAAAAAATTTCCTTCCTAGATTCTTTGGCTGGTTTACTAATTAAATTGGTGTAAAACAGATTAACAGGAGAAAAACAAATAAAAATTTAATAATATGTATACCTCCTGTATACATGGGAGATACCCAGGAAAACTGAGTAACTTCCCGAAATAGAAGAAATCCTCACCTTAAATACCACCTTCAACTAACTAAAGACAAAAGAAGATGTTGGATGTAGGGAATCAGTTAACCTGGGAGATTACCAGAAAAAGCACAATAAACAAGAGTAAGGTTATTATATGGAGTTAAGTTTTTGTCTGCTGCATTAATAAGAGTTTTCAGTGATAAGGCTATCACCCTCTTCCTGATACAGGGTGGGAGACACCCTCACAAATGGAGATGTGCCTTATACATATCTTCATTTATGTACAATTGCATTACATCCTGATAAACCCATCATAAGTTTAAAATATCATAAGTCAAAAATGCATTTTATACCTAACTTACTAAACATCATAGCTTAGCCTAGCCTACCTTAAACATGTTCAGAATACTTCCATTAGTCTGCAGTTGGGCAAAATCATCCACCATAAAACTTATTTTATAATAAATTATTGAATATTTCATGTAATTTATTGAACACTGTACTGAAAATAAAAAACAGAATGGTTGTATGGACACAGAATTGTTGTAAATGTATCAGTTGTTTACCCTTGTGATCTTGTGGCTGACTGGGAGCTGTGGCCAAGGAAAAGATCAAAATTTTAAGTTCAAAGTGCAGTTTCTACTGAATGCCTATTAATCACTTTCACACCATCATAAAGTTAAAAAAAATGTAAGTTGAATCATCATAAGTTGGAGACCAACTGTACATGTAAATGTCTCTTACAAAAAAGTATTTTCTACCTGGTGTTTAGAGATTCTCCAGTGTTTGTAGTTTCTTAAAAATAATCAGCCTCTACAGATTCAGTGCAACCCCTATCAAATTACCAAAAACTTTTTTCACAGAACTGGTACAAAAAATTTTTAAATTTCACTGGAAACACAAAAGACCCTGAATACCCAAAGTGATCTTGAGAAAGAAGATTGGAGCTGGAGAAATCAGGTTCCCTGACTTCAGATTATATGACAAAGCTATAGTAATCAAAACAGTATGGTACCAGTACAAAAACAGACACATAAATCAATGGAACAGGATAGAAAACCCAGAAATAAACCCACACAATTATGGCCAACTAAGCTATGACAAAGGAGGCAAGAGTATACAATGTAGAAAAGACAGCCTCTTCAATAAGTGGTGCTGGGAAAACTGGACAGCTACATGTAAAAGAATGAAATTTGAACATTCTATAATATCATGTACAAAAATAAACTCAAAATAGATTAAAGACCTAAATGTAAGACCAGATACTATAAAACTAAAGAAAAACATAAGCAGGACACTCTTTGACATAGATTGCAGCAATATTGTTTTGGATTCCTCTCATAGAGTAATGGAAACAAAAGCAAAAATAAACATACGGGACCTAATTAAACTTAAAAGCTTTTGCACAGTAAACAAAACCATTAAAAAAAAAAAAGAAAGACAACCTATGGAATAAGAGAAAATATTTGCAAATGATGTGACTGACAAGGGATTAATTTCCAAAATATACAGGCAGCTTATTCAACTAAATATCAATAAAACAAACAACTCAATAAAAAATGGACAGAAGATATAAATAGACAATTCTTCAAAGAAGACATAGAGATGTTCAACAGGCACATGAAAAGATGCTCAACATTGTTAATTAGAGAAATGCAAATTAACAATCCGTTGTTATTAGAGAAATGAAAATCAAAACTACAATGAGGTATCACCTCACACCAGTCAGAACTGCCATCATCAAAATGTCTACAAATAATAAACGCTGGAGAGGGTATGGAGAAAAGAGAGCCCTCCTATATTGTTCATAGGAATGAAAATTGATGCAACCACTATGGAGAACAGTATGGAGGTTCCTTAAAAAACTAAAAATAGAACTACCATATGATCCAGCAATCCCACTACTGGGCATATATCAAGAAAAGACAAAAATTCTAATTTAAAAAGATACATGCACCCTAATATTCATAGCAACACTATTTTAAATAGCCATGTAAATAGACATGTAAGTAATCTAAATGTCCATCAGCAGACGAATGGATAAAGAAAGTGTGACATGCATATATATATACATATATATATATATACATATATATATATATATATATATATATATATAAAGATTGAAATACTACTTGCAGCAACATGAATGGACCCAGGCATTATCATACTAAGTGAAGTCAGACAGAGAAAGATAAATATGTGATATCAGTTTTATGTAGAATGTAAAACAATGATACCAGTGAACTTATTAACAAAACAGAAATAGACCCACAGACATCGAAAACAAACTTATGATTACCAAAGGGGAAGGAAGAGAGGGATAAATTAGGAAATGGGGATTAACAGGTACATACTAGTATATATAAAACAGATAAACAGTAAGGATCTACTGTATAACATAGGGAACTATATTCAATATCTTATAATAACTTATAATGGAAAAGAATCTGAAAAATAATATATATGTATAACAGAATCACTTTTCTGTACACTTGAAATATTGTACATCAACTATAATTCAATAAAAAATAAAAAACAAATAATCAGCCTAAAATAATCTTCATGCCAACGAAATATTTTGGGAGGGCAAATTCTGCTCCGCTACATTGTCATGACTTGTTGGAGGGCACTACTATTGGCATATAGGGGCAGAGACCAGGGATGTTGCTAAAAAGTCTTGACTACACAAGACATAATTATCTGGCCCAAAGTATCGATAGTGACAAGGTTGAGAAAGCTTGGTATAGACAAAATCAAGCTGGGGTCAGTATGATACACCAGAAAGGGATTTCATTAGAACTCTTCCCTCCTCCAGATAAATATAAAATAATTTTTATTATTTACCTGCTTTTTAAAGTATTTATTTATTTTTTTACTTATTCTCCTATTTCATGCAATAGTACTGTAATAGAAATGAAAATGTTTGCTTTTAGAGGAGAAGCAGGACCTGGAGTATCCTTCTTTCAAGGACTTTCTTATTCTGGAAACATTCATTATTCCCTTTCTCTATGATCTTACCAGAGAGACTGCTGTACAGACTCCTTATATAGCTTCACACCTAAGAAGGATTAACAGTTTCTGCCTTCTCAGGAAGGAAAATTTATTTATTTATTTACTGTATTTATTGTATTTTGAATGAACCTAATAGTTATCTTACCTTTAGTAATCTACTGGGAATATATCTTGACCCTGTATTAATAAGAACAATACTTTGCAAACTTACAAACTGAGAATTGCATGGCAACTGTAAGTATATGTTTTTTGTTTTTTTTCTTAACTTATATTTTATACTGGAGTATGGTTGATTAACAATATTGTGTTAGTTTCAGGTGTGCAACAGAGTGATTCAGTTATACATATACATGTATCTATTCTTTTACAAATTCTTTTAGGTTACTATAGAGTATTGAGCAGAGTTCCCTGTGCTATACAGTAGGTCCTTGTTGGTTATCTATTTTAAATATAGCAGTGTGTACATGTCAGTCCCAAACTCCCAATCTATCCCTCCTCCAATGCTTCCCCTCTGGTAACCATAAATTCATTCTCTAAGTCTGTGAGTCTGTTTCTGTTTTGTAAATAAGGTCATTTGTATCATTTTTTTTTAGATTCCACATATAAGCTACCTCATATGATATTTCTTTCTCTGTCAGACTTACTTCATTTAGTATGATAATCTCTAGGTCCATCCATATTTCTGCAAATGGCATTATTTCATTCTTTTTAATGGCTGAGAGTTATTCCATTGTATATATGTACCACATCTTCTTTTTTTTTTTTTTTTTTTTTTTTTTTGTGGTACGTGGGCCTCTCACTGTTGTGGCCTCTCCCGTTGCAGAGCACAGGCTCCGGACGCGCAGGCTCAGTGGGCGTGGCTCATGGGCCCAGCTGCTCCACGGCATGTGTGATCCTCCCGGTCCGGGGCACAAACCCATGTCCCCTGCATCGGCAGGCAGACTCTCAACCACTGCGCCATCAGGGAAGCCCGGTACCACATCTTCTTTATTGGGGAAGGCAAATTTAAATTAACTTCTACAACAATTTTTCTTCTCTGCTTTACTTTTTATTTATTTATTTTTGTTGTTGTTAAATGGGTGTATCTACTCCAGGATTGCAGGATAAAAGTTGACATACCAGAAGTGAAATTTAAAAAGAGAAAGTGGCAAACAAATCAAAATTACAAAGGTAGAAATCAAGAATAATATTCACTTTAGCAATGTGGCCAAATTCAATTTGAGTTAGGGATTTCAGTTATTCTTTCTGATATATTATTTTGAATTTATAGATTCAGTCAATTAAATTAGTTTAAAAAATGATTAGGGCAATTTAAATTACTTATGACAGAAGTTTGGCAATCATGTGACCCTGGAGGTCATGGCACAATTTGGCCTAGGAAGCCTGTCTGGAGCCTGAGGACCCTAAATTAGTTTAATAATGTTTTGGGGGAGTTCCCTGGTGGTGCAGTGTCTAAGGCTCCACACTCCCAACGCAGGGGGCCTAGGTTCGATTCCTGGTCAGTGAACTAGACCCCACATACATGCCGCAAGTATGGAGCCCGCCCGTCACAACTAAGGACCCCGGCTACCACAGCTAAGTTGACCACAAGCAGCAACTAAGACCTGGTGCAACCAAATAAATAAATAAATATTTAAAAATATAATGTTTTGGTTTCCCTTATAATGTGAACTTGGACAGTCAAACTTCTTGAACTGTTTGCAGGTGCAAATCTTAAGCCTCTTCCTCAGCCAGTCAACCAGCCAATAATCAGCTCAAAGTCAGTCCTATACACTGGGTAGAACAAGTTGTCAATATTTAATACATAAAATTCATTTTTGTGAAATACTCCAGATCATGTGATATTGCTATCTGTAATAATGTGTTTACATTAGTTTCCTCAACAATATGAATATGCCTATATGATGAAATGTGAAGTATAATACCCATTATGATAATAAATTTACCCTTATTGCCAGCCCAATTCCTGATTATTAATGTGAACAACTTACCATTTTCTTTCTGTTTCAGCTCCTGGATTTTTATTGTCTATATTTTCTTGTGGTGAGGAATAAGTTTCACAGCTCAGCAAAGCCTTAGAAAGTTTTTATAACCAGTCTCTAAAATGCAGCTGTATCTAGCTACAAGCAAGACATCAAGCAAGTGACCCAGGACTTATTGCTGTGGTCAGTTTCTGTATAGCTAAGGCAAGTGCTCTTTCTTGGCCTCTACTCTGGATATATAAAAAGCTAAAGCTTTTAAAGTGAGAGAGGAAACAGAGAAGGTAAAATTTTGTTTCACAAAGAAATACCAGCAAGTTTCCTGGTGATACATTATTAATCAGCTTCTCTTGTTGATAGTACAGGATCAGTTTGTTGATATTCATCATGACTGTTGGCCAAAAAACCAAAAAACAAAAACAGCAGGGTAGATTGAATAACTTCAGTACTCATAATCATTTTGTTTCTGTTTCATGCTTGGAAATTTTACTACAGTACATGGCTGTTCAGTAATTGTGGTAGAAGGAACATCTATTAACGTGTTTGTCTCTGCAAAGCCCAAGAGCAAATAACATGTATATCATCAGCTCTCTAATAACTGTTAGAGGTGGCCCCTAACTACCATCACACATCTGGGGAATGATGTATAATTTATACTTTGACATAGAAAGAAAAAAAGTTAAGGTAATTTGACCTGCTGAGAGTTACTCATTAACTAGAGCTCCAAATGTTATTGCCTGGTTTGGTCAGGAAAGTCTTCATTTAGCATGTGCTTTGAGTCGATAAACATTCTATCCTGCTAATGATACAAAAATCCACTCTGTGCAATCTAATTTTCCATACCTTTTCCCTTGTAGAATTTCCAAACCATGAATAAACGTGCTTTGAGTGCAGATTTACTCTTTATTACCAAGAGGCCTAGTTCTATTAAATTGCCTCTGGCACAGGACTGGTTACATAATTTGTCAGATTCAGTAGCAAATGACAATGAGAGGCCTCTTGTTCAAAAATTATTAAGAATTTTATGAGACTTCCCTGGTGGCGCAGTGGTTAAGAATCTGCCTGCCAATGCAGGGGACACAGGTTTGAGCCCTGGTCCAGGAAGATCCCACATGCCACAGAGCAACCAAGCCCGTGCGCCACAACTACTCAGCCTGTGCTCTAGAGCCTGCGAGCCACAACTACTGGGTCTGCGTGCCACAACTACTGAAGCCCACAAGCCTAGAGTCTATGCTCTGCAACAAGAGAAGCCACCGCAATGAGAAGCCTGTGCACTGCAACGAAGAGTAACCCTCGCTTGCTGCGATTAAAGAAAACTCATGCGCAGCAACAAAGACCCAACACAGCCAAAAATAAATAAATTCATATATTAAAAAGACCCATTTGTGAAAAAAATTATTAAGAATTTTAAGATGGCAACAGCAGAGCATTAAACCAAGCTAAGAATCCTCTGTGACTGTACAGGTTGCACGATTACAAAGCATGTCGACAAAGCTGGTGTATCTAACAAAATGCATGCCCATGGTTGGAAATGATACCCATTAAAAGCCATTTTGCACAAAGAAATACCTATATATATCATTTAAAAAATTATAATGTTCTTCATATTACTTTATAGTGCTTCTGAAATATTTCTGTTTGTGTTGAAGTATACTTCAAAAGCCCAATTCATGCCATTTTTGGGGGGAATTTTACTAAAGCATAGTTGAAGTAAACTAAATTGCACATATTTAAAGTGTAAAACTTGGCCATTTTCAACATATACATCTACCCAAAAAACATGGCCACAATAAATATTTCTATCATCCTCAAAAGTTTCCTTGTGCCCTTTTGTAATTCATCCTTCCTTCTGTCCACTCTGTACCCTGGGAATCACTGATGGACTTTTTGTCACTATAAAGTAGTTTGAATTATCTGTAAGCATAGATTATATATATTTGTCTAGCCTTTTTACTCAGCCTATAGAGTAGTTTGAATTATCTGCAAGCACAGATTATGTACGTTTGTTTAGCCTTTTTCACTCAGCCTAATGATTTTGAAGTTCATTCATATTGCTGCATGTATCAACATCCCATTCCTTTTTATTGCTGATAACTATTCCTTTGGATAAACTGTTTTTCACATGTTGGTAGAATTTTGAGTTCTTTCTGGTGTTTGGCTCTTATGTGCAAAGCTCTTTTGATTTTTTTAATTTTCTTGAGTAAATACCTAGAAGAGGAATGATTGGTTTACATGGTAATTATATGTTTACATTTTTAAGAAAGTGCCAAATTGCTTCCTAAAGTGGTTGTATCATTTTACATTCCCTCCAGCAATGTAAAAAGGTTCTAGTAGTTCCATATATTTGAAAGCAGTTGATATGGTCAGAGAAAACCAACTCATGCAATATTTAATTATCTTCTAATATTATATTAAATTTATTTGGAAGGGATTTCTTTTAGAATTCTGATTTTTATTTCCCAAATTTTATTATGAAAAATTTCAAGCAGAAAAGTTGAAAAAATTGTACACTCCACCTAGATTTATTTTAATTTAATTTT
Organism: Leucopleurus acutus; assembly: GCF_964270905.1. Taxonomy (NCBI): domain Eukaryota; kingdom Metazoa; phylum Chordata; class Mammalia; order Artiodactyla; family Delphinidae; genus Leucopleurus; species Leucopleurus acutus. The sequence continues at coordinate 33,944,413 of NC_139160.1, forward strand.
GCTATATTTGTTTTATCACATAAATCTATACACCTATCCTTCTTTCTATCCCAACACCACCCAAATTTAAAGGACAAAGGAATATATACGTATGTTGGAGAATAACACAGATCTTAGGCAAGATTGTCACCTCATAAAAATTACATTTTATTCCAAGGATTTTTGCTTACATCTGATATTTTTTTGTTAGTTTAACTTTCAAGAGTAATTTCTATTACTCACAGGCATCCACAGGAATTTTAAAATAATTTGGTAATGTATCTGGGGGAAATAAGTGCCATCATTTTGTTCATTCGGCTACTTATTTATTTATTTAATTTTTATTTATAGATTTGGAGTGAAACATCAAGTATGCAAAGGATCCATATTTCTTGCTCCACTTCTATCCCCTCTTTCCTGTCTTTGGAATATTTATCTTTATGCCAGCAACTCCATCAGGGGATTTTTCAGATGAAGGAAGAGGTAATGGAACTTAGAGAAGTCCAATTTTATTTGTTAATAAGAAGGAGGTTGAAAGTAATGGTTAAAATTGGATTTTTAAACTAGCAGTGGATGTAATTTATTCCATCATGCCAGCTCCCATTTTTTCTCTTTATTGCAGGTAACTGAGAATTAGTCACATTTGTTATTTTTAGCACTCCCCGATTTTGTCAGAATTGGAAATGAAGTTACAAAAATAGGTAAAGAAAAACTATCAAAAATATTTTAAAAACCAACATTTCTGATTCAGTTAGCCAGGAAATAATAGGAAAAACTTGGAAAAATGATTGTTTTAAGATAAAACTTAGGTGGGTTATTTGGATTGATTATTCAGCTTCATTTAAATAACTAAGATTGGGCTGACTCCCTGAAAAAAATCTTGTCACATATCCTAAAGTAAGTGTATTGGTGCAAAGAGGAGAGCAGGGGAAATTTATTTCATTTATTTTATTACCAATGCTTCATTTTGTGGAAGTGAATTTTTGAAGCTTCAGGATAGCACTTTTTACTTATGTTTTCTTCCTTAACCCTGAAACTTTGCCTATTAACACAAGCTATGTTTTTCAGACAAAAAATGTTCTTGATGCATTTAAAAATTTGATAGTCAGTAAGCTAAGGTTAATCTGAAAAAAATGAGAAAAAAAAGAGACAGTTTTATATTCTTAGTTACCTTCAAAATGAAAGTAGAGCTTCTAATGCTATTTCTTTGTAAGGATTTAAATTCAGGTACAGGTTGTTCATTTGAAGGGCCTTTGAAGTTTGAATTAAAATACATCAGTCTTCCTTGAAAACCCAGGCAATTAATATACACAAATACAAAATTCCCTAAACAATATTTTTGTCTACACCTCACTTATATATGCTTATAGGAATTATTCCTTGCTAAAATGCAATTAATCAAATCCCTGGTAACAAAACAAATTACCCTGTCATTTTATACTTAAAGATGTCAATGTTTAATACTTTTTTCAAAATACAAGTTTGGCCTTTGACTGCAAATATTTAGTGATGCTAGGATTCACATCTCAATAGTGAGAAGAAAAAATGTTCCATTTTAAGAATCACTATGTCAGTTAACAATTTATTCACATAATAAATTACTATTTCCTATTTTTAAATGAGCTTCCAACATTGGTTAACCAATCAACCAAGTGGAAGTTATTCATATATCATCATAGAGATCAGAATCACTGTTTTAAAATACATATACTTATAAAAATAATTGCAAAGCCCTATGGCCTAGTCTTGTTCACTCTTAAACAAATGAATTAGCCATATGGCTCTATCATTGAAAACAGGTAGAAAGAACTTCTGAATAAATAACTTTAAAGAGTAATTTCTATTACTCACAGGCATCCACAGGAATTTAAAAATAATTTGGTAATGTACCTGGGGGAAATAAATGCCATCATTTTGTTCATTCAACTCTTTATTTACTTAATTTTTATTGGAGTATAGTTGCTTTACAATGTTGTGTTAGTTTCTGCTATATAGCAAAGTGAATCAGCTAAATGTATACATATATCCCCTCTTTTTTGGATTTCCTTCCCATTTAGGTAACCACAGAGCACTGAGTAGAGTTCCCTGTACTATACAGTAGGTTCTCATTAGTTATCTATTTTATGCATAGTATCAAAAGTATATATATGTCAATCCCACCCCTTTTCCCCCTTGGTACCCATATGTTTGTTCTCTACATCTGTGTCTCTATTTCTGCTTTGCAAATGAGATCATCTATACCATTTTTCTAGATTCCACATATATGTGTTAATATACAATAATTGTTTTCTGACTTACTTCACTCTGTATGACAGCTTCTAGGTCCATCAACATTGCTGCAAATTACCCAATTTCATTCCTTTTTATGGCTGAGTAATAGTCCATTGTATATATGTACCATATCTTCTCTATCCATTCCTCTGTTGACAGAGATTTAGGATGCTTCCATGTCCTGGCTATTGTAAACAGTGCTACATTGAACATTGGGATGCATGTGTCTTTTCGAATTATGGTTTTCTCTGGGTATATGCCCAGTAGTGGGGTTGCTGGGTCATATGGTTGTCCTATTTTTAGATTTTTAAGGAACCTCCATGCTGTTCTACATAGTGACTCTTTCAATTTACATTCCCACCAACAGTTCAAGAGGGTTCCCTTTTCTCCACACCCTCTCCACCATTTATTGTTTGTAGATGTTTTGATGATGGCCATTCTCACTGGTGTGAGGTGATACCTCATTGTACTTTTAATTTGCATTTCTGTAATAATTAGTGATGTTGAGCATCTTTTCATGTGTCTCTTGGCCATCTGTATATCTTCTTCAGAGAAATGTGTATTTAGGTCTTCTGCCTATTTTTGGATTGGGTTGTTTGTTTTATTGATATTGAGCTGCATGAGCTGGTTGTAAATTTTGGAGATTAATCCTTTGTCAGTTGCTTCATTTGCAAATATTTTCTCCCATTCTGAGGGCTGTCTTTTCATCATGCTTATGGTTTCCTTTGCTGTGCAAAAGCTTTTAAGTTTCATTAGGTTCCATTTGTTTATTTTTGTGTTTATTTCCATTTCTCTAGGAGGTGGGTCAAAAAGGATCTTGCTGCGATTTATGTCATAGAGTGTTCTACCTGTGTTTTCCTCTAAGAGTTTGTTAGTGTCTGGCCTTACATTTAGGTCTTTAATCCATTCTGAGTTTATTTTTGTGTATGGTGTTAGGGAGTGTTCTAATTTCATTCTTTTACATGTAGCTGTCCAGTTTTCCCAGCACCACATATTGAAGAGACTGTCTTTTCTCCATTGTATATTCTTGCATCTTTTGTCATAGATTAGGTGACCATAGGGGTTTGGGTTTATCTCTGGGCTTTCTATACTGTTCCAATGATCTATATTACTGTTTTTGTGTCAGTACCATACTGTCTTAATTACTGTAGCTTTGTAGGATAGTCTGAAGTCAGGGAGCCTAGTTCCTCCAGATTGCTTTGGGTATTCAGGGTCTTCTGTGTTTCCATACAACTTGGAAAATTTTTGTTCTAATTCTATGAAAAATGCCATTTGCCAAATTACATTTACATTACAAAAATGTAATTTGATAGGGATTGCACTGAATCTGTAGATTGCCTTGGGTAGTAGAGTCATTTTGACAATATTGATTCTTCCAATCCAAGAGCATGGTATGTCTCTCCATCTCTTTGTGTCATCTTTGATTTCTTTCATCAGTATCTTATAGTTTTCTGCATACAGGTCTTTTGCCTCTTTAGGTAGGTTTATTCCTAGGTATTTTACTCTTTTTGTTACAATGGTGAATGGAATTGTTTCCTTAAATTCTCTTTCTGATATTTTGTTGTGAGTGTATAGGAATGCAAGATATTTCTGTGAATTAATTTTGTATCCTGCAACTTTACTAAATCTATTGATTAGCTCTATTAGTTTTCTGGTGGCACCTTTAAGATTTTCCAGATACAGTATCATGTCAGCTGAAAAGTGACAGTTTTACTTTTTCTTTTCCAATTTGTATTCCTTTTATTTCTTTTTCTTCTCTGACTGCCATGGTTAGGACTTCCAATACTATGTTGAATAATAGTGATGAGAGGGGACATCCTTGTCTTGTTCCTTATCTTAGAGGAAATGCTTTCAGTTCTTCACCATTGAGAATGATGTTTGCTGTGGATTTTTCATATTAGCCTTTATTATGTTGATGTAGGTTCCCTCTATGCCCACTTTCTGGAGAGTTTTTGTGATAAATAGTTGTTAAATTTTGTCAAAAGCCTTTTCGGCATCTATTGAGATGATCATACGGTTTTTCTCCTTCAATTTGTTAATAGGGTGTATCACATTGATTGATTTGCATATATTGAAGAATCCTTGCATCCCTGGGATAAATCCCACTTAATCATGTTGTATGATCCCTGTGGTGTGTTGTTGGATTCAGTTTGTTAGTATTTTGTTGAGTATTTTTGCATCTATGTTCATCAGTGATATTGGCCTATAATTATTTTGTATGTGATATCTTTGGTTTTGGTATCAGGGTGATGGTGGCCTTGTACAATGAGGTCAGGAGTGGTTTTCCCTCTGCAATTTTTTGGAAGAGTTTGAAAAGGATGGGTGTTAGCTCTTCTCTAAACGTTTGATAGAATTCACCTGTGAAGCCATCTGGTCCTGGACTTTTCTTTGTTGCTTGTAGTAGTCTCTTATGATCCTTTGTATTTCTGAAGGGTCCATTGTAACTTCTCCTTTTTCATTTCTAGTTTTATTGATTTGAGTCCTCTCCCTTTTTCTCTTGTTGAATCTGGCTAAAGGTTTGTCAATTTTATTTATATTCTCAAAGAGCCAGGTTTTAGTTTCCTTGATCTTTGCTATTGTTCATTTCTATTTCATTTATTTCTGCTCTGAGTTTTATGATTTATCTCCTTTTACTAACTTTTGGTTTGTTTGTTGTTCTTTCTCTAGTTGCTTTAGGTGTAAGGTTAGGTTGTTTATTTGAATTTTTTCTTGTTTCTTGAGGTAGGATCGTACTGCTATAAACTTCCATCTTAGAACTGCTTTTGCTGCATCCCATAGGTTTTGGGTTGTCATGTTTTCATTTTCATTTGTTTCTATGTATTCTTTAATTTCCTGTTTGATTTCTTCAGTGATCTCTTGGTTATTTAGTAGTGTATTGTTTAGTCTCCATGTGTTTGTGTTTTTTACAGTTTTTTTTTTCCTATAACTGATTCCTAATTTCATAAAGTTGTCGGAAAAGATGCTTGATATGACTTCAATTTTCTTAAATTTACTGAGGCTTGACTTCTGACACAAGATGTAATCTATCCTGCATTATGTTTCATGTGCCCTTGAGAAGAAATTGTATTCTGCTCTTTTGGATGGAATGTCCTACAAATAACAATTAATTCTGTCTGGTCTAGTGTGTCATTTAAGGCTTGTGTTTCTTCACTGCTTTTTCTGTCTGGATGCTCTATCCTTTGGTGTAAGTGGAGTGTTAAAATTCCCTACTATTATTTGTTACTGTCAATTTCCCCTTTTATGGCTGTTAGCATTTGCCTTATCTATTGAGGTGCTCCTATGATGGGTTCATAAATATTTACAATTGTTACATTTTCTTCTTGGATTGATCCCTTGATCAATATGTAGTGTCCCTCCATGTCTCTTGTAATAGTCTTTGTTTTAAAGTTTATTTTTTCTGATATGAGAATTACTACTCCAGCTTTCTTCTGATTTCCATTTGCATGGAATATCTTTTTCCATTCCCTCACTTTCAGTCTGTATGTGTCCTTAGGTCTGAAGTGGGTCTCTTGTAGACAGCATATATACACATCCTGTTTTGGTATCCACCCAGCATTTTTGGTTGGAGCATTTAATCCATTTACATTTAACGTGATTATTAATGTGTATGTTCCTATTTCCATTTTCTTAATTGTTTTGGATTTGTTTTTGTAGCTGTTTTTCTTCTCTTCTGTTTTCTGCCTAGATAAGTCCTTTAGCATTTGTTGTAAATCTGTTTTGGTGGTGCTAAATTTTCTTAGCTTTTGCTTGTCTGTAAAGCTTTGGACTTCTTCTAATCTGAATATCCTTGCTGGGTAGAGTAATCTTTGTTGTAGGTTTTTCCCTTTCATTACTTTAAATATATCCTGCCACTCCCTTTTGGCCTGCAGAGTTTCTGCTGAAAGATCAGCTGATAACCTTATGTAGATTCCCTTGTATATTATTTGTTGTTTTTCCCTTGCTGCTTTTAATATTTTTTCTTTGTATTTATTTTATTTGATTAATTATTGTTTTGGGATATTTCTCCTTCGGTTTATCCGGCCTGGGACCTACTGTGCTTCCTGGTCTTGGGTAATTATTTTCTTTCCCATGTTGGGGAAGTTTTTGACTATAATCTATTTGAACATTTTCTCAGACCATTTCTCTTTCTCCTGTTCTTCTGGGACCCCTATAATTCGAATATTGGTGCATTTATTCAAGGTCTCTGAGACTGTCCTCATTTCTTTTCATTCTTTTTTCCTTATTCTGCTTCATGGCAGTTATTTCCACTATTCTATATTCCACCTCACTTACCGTTTTTCTGTCTCAGTTATTCCTCTATTGATTCATTCTGGTGTACTTTTGTTTCAGTTATTGTGTTGTTCATCACTGATTGTTTATTCTTTAGCTCTTCTAGGTCCTCGTTAAACATTTCTTGTACCTTTTTGATCCATGCCTGCATTCCATTTCTGAGATCTTGGTTCATCTTTACTATGATTACTCTGAATTCTTTTTCTGGTAGATTGCCTATTTCCTCTTTATTTATTTGGTCTTTTTGGTTTTTACCTTGCTCTTTCCTCTGTAACATATTTCTCTGTCATCTCATTTAGTCTAATTTGCTGTGTTTATGGTCTGCTTTCTGCAGGCTGCAGGGTCATAGCTCCTCTTGCTTCTATTGTTTGCCCCCTAGTGGGTGATGTTGGTCTAAGGGCTTGTGTAGGGTTCTTGGTGGGAGGGATTGGTGTCTGTAATTTGTTGGGTGGAGCTGAGTCTTTTCCTTCTGATGGGCAGTGCTGCATCATGTGGAGAGTTTTGGGGTCTCTGTGAGCTTAGTAGGAGTTTAGGCAGCCTGTCTGCTGGTGGGTTGGGCTGTGTTCCTATCTTGCTGTTTGTTTGGTGTGAGGTGTCCAGCACTGGAGCCTGCAGACAGCTGGGTGGAGATGGGTCTTGGTGTCAAGGTGGATACCTCTAGGTAGGTCTCTGGACCAGTTGTGGGCACTCTGAGGCCAGCTCAGACACTGAGCTATAACTCTCACGTGTACTTACCACAAATGTCTACTGGTGCTACAGCTACACCAGTCTTATTGTGGGAACACTTGTTGTTTATTCAGATATTCCACAGATGCAGGATTTACCAAGCCTATTGAGGGGATTTAATTTGTGGCTTGTGCAGCTGTACAGAAAGATTTCTGTTCCTTTTCCCTCAGGAGTCTGTTCCCCACCCAGGTGATGGGGATTGAAAACAGTGGCTCATTGGGGCACACTTACTCCCTCAGGCTGGGGAGTGGTATGTTGGCCACAATTGAGGTGTGCTTGAATTGCCTGTGGTAGTGGGAACTGGCAGGCAGTTACAACAGACTGGAGCTTGTTTGCTCTGATGGGAGTCCTTCCCAGTGCCTGCAGAGGCAAGGCCTGGTATGTGGGGGTGACAGTGGCCCAGTCCCTTGTGTGCCACTCAACAAAGGTGCCTTGTTTTCTAGGCAGAACACATTTCCTCTGGGGGCATTCCTGGTCTCACATCCCCTCACACCCATCCCTGCTACATCCGAGCAGCCAACAGAGGTCCTTTACCTGGACCTGCCCTCTTAACCACATGCTTTAGCACTCAGCCCCCACCAGCACTGGCAGATTCCCACCTCAGGCAGGGGTGTCCAGGGCTGATTCCTGAGGAGGCTTTGGGATGGGCGGCATCACACCCTGGAGCCTATGTGGGCAGAGGAGGCCTTGGCTTGAAGGACATGTGAGACTGCTCAGATGGGTGCCTCTCCCAGTGCTCATGGAGGCCGAAGAAGCTGGCGGGTGGGGAAAGGGTTTGCAATGGCAGCCCTTCCCCTTGTAAGCCACTCAACAATGATGCCTCACTTCTTTTTCCTGGTTGTGGAGCTCCTTACTCCTGTCCCTTCAGGCTGTCTTTTCACAGCCAGTAGCTGTCCCCTCCCTGGGTCCACACTCCAAACTCCACTTGCCAGCACCCAGCCCCCCTGTGCAACAGGAGACTCATGACTCAGCCCGGGGTGCACAGAGCAGTAGCAGAGAACTTGCATGGAGTTCTTACTTTGTCCTGCCTTCCACAGACCACATGCTGCATTCTCCTTTGATCCCCTGAAGGTCCCTTTCTGTCCCAGCTGATTTCCTCACTGTTAGGGAGTTTTTCTGAGTGTGGGGACCTCCCCTCCCCTTCAGCTTCCCACCAGTGTTCCTGGTCCCTTTTTTGATTCCTCTTTTCTTTTTTTCTTTCTTTCTTTCATCCTACCCTGTTGCAAGAGGATTTTCTTGTCCTTTTAGGTGTCCAAAGTCTTTTGCTAATATTCAGCAGGGGCTCTGTCAGAATTGTTCCATTTGTAGATGTATTCTTGATGTACTTGTAAGGAGAGATGAATTCCACAGCCTCATATTCTGCCATCTTGACTCCTCCAAGATCCATACTTTTCTGTTCATTCTACTTTTGAAGTTTTATTTTAAAACCAAAAGTGTGTTTTTTAATCTTCCTAATTTTTCTTTTAATCATAATTATTCAGGTCCTTTAGAGTGCACAGAAATTCTCAAGAGTTCAAATGGAAAGTTATTCATTTAGATAAGAAACTTGAAAAATAATCTGATCATATCAATGATTTTAAAATGTTCAAATTTAATGATTGACCATTGTAAAAAGTTAATGTCTATAGTTAATTTCATACAGAAATTACCAGGGGTTATAGGTATCTAGGAATGAGGTTTGGAGGAGGTGAGTGGTATATACTGCAAATGAATTATAATAGAGCAGAGAGAAGAGGTTTTAATTCAGAGATGCTTTACTTGCCTTTGAAGATGTCAACAGAATTAATTTTCTTTACTTGATTCCTGACTTTTATTTCTACCTAATTTCCAGCCTCAACTTTCCCTGGCACTTCACTTTGTGGCTCATATTCCCAAATCAGTATAGAAAGATCAGGCATATTTAGAGAGTCATGTGGTCTTCAGGAGAAGGAACTGATTATAACTTCTCTCCTCCAAATTTAAAGTGAGTTCCCACTCATGAATATTAGAATCTTTTTATATAGAAAATGTTTTACCAGCTCAAACTCATGACAAATGTTTTGACAGACACCAGTTTGTCTCTGGAGAAAATAGGACAGCATATTTAAAATGGGTATGTTCTTCAAAATTACAGGACAATTACAACCCCCTGCATTTGGAACTCTCTTTCACCCCTCTCTCCATGATTCCAGGATCTACAAATGTTACAATTATTTCTTTTATTTCAACCACATCATTCTCTTTGATCTTAGAGCCCTTTTGAACTTTTATTGGGTATTTGATTACTGGGTTTTGTACTTTGAAATTTTGATTTTCCTTCCACAGAAACTGGAACTTTTCCAAAGTGCTTCCTGTATTTGATTGGGAGCTCTGAACTTTTTATTTGTAAATCACATGATTCATTTCTTCCTGAAGAATCAACAAGAAGGTCATGAAAGTATCATTTTTCTAGGATATATGCAAAAATAATGACAGCTGCTGACACACTAATAAGAATATTCTGTGGCCTATTCTGGTTCAGTTTTACTTTTCTCTTTTCCACTATTCTAAGGAGAAACATTATGCTTTGGACTCCAACACTGAGTCTCAACACTCCACCATACACCTAAGAAGTGCTTGATTTTACAAAGCATAGTAGTTATTTCTTTTCCCTGGAATCTTAAAAATTTTTTGTCATTCATGGCTTGGTTTAGAATCACTTCTTGTGGGAGCCCTCCCCAACCTCATGGTCTAATTAACACTCAGGTCCTTTCTATTTTTCCATCTTTATTGCTATCACTGCCTCATGTTTTATTGCTCATTGTTTGTTAATTTGTTTATTTGCTTTCTTCCTCCACTAGAACACAAGATCCATGATGGAGGAACCAGGTCTCTGTGTGCACTCCTGCAAAGGAACAGTTGCTGGCATAAAGAAGACCCTCAGGAAATGTTGGTTGAATGGCAGACTGTATATTGATAACTGAAGGTCTCTTTAAAACTACTGATGTTGCACATCTCTAAATGTAAATCAATAACAATTAAAATTCAATATTATATTAATTTTGTTTAACTGAAAACATGGAATTACATATACTTCAAATCGTTTTAGAAAAGATGTTAAATAGTAAAAATTCAACTCTAATAATTTTCTAAATGTAGCTAATTTGTTCAAAAATATTATTAATAATTGTGTAATTGATTTTGAATTTTTATTTCTGAGCATCATTAGTACGCCTACAAGCTGGTAAAAATGAAAACATTTCTTTGTGCTTTTAATGATATTTAATTTAAAGGTACATACATTCTTGATGAACTTGGAGATAACTTTTTCAATCATCGTGGCTAGTCATTGTGTCCAAAGATTTTATTTCTTTTTCTCCTGCTGCTACAAGAGTGTCCTTAACTTTGCACTCTTTCTGAACTAATACTTTTGTTATTGTCCAGAAATCAGAAATAGCATGTGACTATTACATCATACATAATTTTTCCACCAAAACACTTGAGAATAACTTGGATTTATTTATTAGAATTTTATTTTCCCAAATCTTGCAGTATCCTAGAGTTTACATAACTAACCTTAAGCCAAATACCAGAGGACATGCGCTAAGCTCCTATTTAAAATCTACTCACGGTGCAGTTTAAATATTTAGTAGAGACATCTTAAACATGCATCCTTAGTTTACTGAAAATGGATTTTCTAAAAATGGATATTGGATATTAATATCAGGCATTCATATAAAGACAGGTTTTGTTAACATAATCTAAAGAAGACTAATGATGGTGATCATATATATTTGTTTAACTAACCCAAATATTTTTCTGTACTGGTAATTTCTACAGCCCATCTCTTCATTTTTATTACTTTGTTTTCATTTTATAACTTATCTTTTTTTTTTAACATCTTCATTGGGGTATAATTGTTTTACAATGGTGTGTTAGTTTCTGCTTTATAACAAAGTGAATCAGTTATACATATACATATGTTCCCATATCTCTTCCTTCTTGCATCTCCCTCCCTCCCACCCTCCCTATCCCACCCCCCTAGGTGGTCACAAAGCACCGAGCTAATCTCCCTGTGCTATGCAGCTGCTTCCCACTAGCTATCTATTTTACATTTGGTAGTGTATATATGTCCATACCACTCTCTCACTTTGTCACAGCTTACAGTTCCCCCTCCCCTTATCCTCAAGTCCATTCTCTAGTAGATTTGTGTCTTTATTCCCGTATTTGCTCCTAGGTTCTTCATGACCATTTCTTTTTTTTTTTTCTTAGATTCCATATATATGTGTTAGCATATGGTATTTGTTTTTCTCTGTCTGACTTACTTCACTCTGTATGACAGACTCTAGGTCTATCCACCTCACTACAAATATCTCAATTTCGTTTCTTTTTATGGTTGAGTAATATTCCATTGTATATATGTGCCACATCTTCTTTAACTTATCTTTGATTCATATTTCTTTACTGAATGAAGGTTGTTCATTAATATAGAAAGTGCTGGCCTTTGTTTTATATTTCTAATATAATATATTTATAAATGTATTAAAAAAAGAAATCATGAAACTTCTAAAATTAGAAATTTAAGGAACTAGTACCTGCCTACCTTTTGGCATGGCTGCATAACAAGAAATTTATTTTGACATTTTGTGTTTCTGAACCAGTGGGAATTTTGCCACCCAGGAGACATCTGGCAATGTCTGGAGAAATTTTGTTTGTCACAACTGGGATGTACTAATGTTATCTAGTGAGTATAAACCAGGGAAGTACTAAACATCCTATAATGTACAGAACAGCCTCTGAAACAAAGAACAATGTGGTCCAAAGTGGAAATAGTGCTGGATTGAGAAAAACTAGTTTATACAAATAAAATTTTGAAAATTGACTTAAAAGTAAACTTTAAAAGCTTACTTTTAAAACCATAGATAAAAGGTATGCTTACTTAATATATTTAAAGTTCTTCAAAGAGACTAAAGTATTCAAAAATGTCTTCACCTTAGAGGAAAATATGAATAGTGAGGAAAATATGAATAGTAAGGAAAATAAAAAATGAAGTCATAGGTAATGGGAACAGAGGTTGTGTAGGCTTTTGTAAGCCATTCTATGAAATTTGGTTTTTACTTTGCATGAAATAAGAACCATTATATAATACAGAGCAGAGGAGAAGCATAATCTACTTTGTGTTTTAACAGGATTGTTTGGTTACTATGGTAGAATTCTAAAGATACTCTCCAAGTTTCCCTTCCCCTAGTTATTCAATTAAACACTAATCTAGGTTCTGCTATGCAGGGACTTTGCAGATGTAATTAAGATCACAGGCCTTATCTGGACAGGTCCAGTCTAATCACTTGAGACCTCAAAGCAGAGACATTTCTCCATCTGGTTAGTCAGAGGGATGTGGCAGATGGGGAGGGAGAGATGAATTCAAAGTGTGAGAAAGGTGCCACCCACCATTGCTAGCTTTGAAGATGGAACAAGGAGGTCACATGCCAAAGAATGTGAGCAGCTTCTAGAACCAAAGAACCAAACTCAACCAAAAGCCAGCAAGAAAACTGGAATGTAAGACCTACTGTATGGAACTGAATTCTGCCAACAAATTGAATCACCTTGGAAGCATATGTTTCCCTAAAGCCTCTAAAAAGAACACAGTCCTGCTGTCACCTTGATTTGGTCTAAACAGAGGACCAGATGAGGCATACTGCACTGAAGTTCAGACCTATAGAAACTCTAAGATAATAAATGTTTCCTGGTTTAAGTCATTAATTTTGTGATAATTTGTTTCAGCTACAATAGTAAATTATTGCTGTGGTGAGAATTGCAGACTGTAGAAAAACAAGGGTAGAAATGGAAACGTCTGACAATAACCTGACATGAGATGACGGTAGTCTGGAATAAGGTGAGAGGGGTGGAAACAATGAATAGTGGATGGATTCTGGATATGTCTTGAAGATAGAGTCAATAGGATTTTCTAATGGATTGGATAGTTGGTATGAGGGGAAATAGAAAATACGAGGGCAATACAAAGGTGTTATCCAACCCCAACTGGATGGATGAAGTTGCCCTGAACTAAATTGGATGCATCTGAGCAGATTGAGGGAAAATTAGGAAATTGGTTTAGAATGTGTTGAGTTTATGACTCTTATTAGTCATCTAGTTGGAGATATTGTGCAGGCAGTTGAAATCTCAAGTTCAGGAGGTAATTCTTGACTGAAAAGATGTTATTGTCAGTATATAGATGATATATAAAGCCATGAGTTAACCAAGGAAGTGAGTATAGCCAAAAGGAGAGGTCTAAGGAGTGAGCTTTGGGACTCTCCAACAGTTAGAGGTCATAGAGATGAAGAGGAAGTAGAAGTCACCACTGTGCTGAGAGAAAATAAAAAGCAAGAGAGTAAGTCTAATGAAAACAGTGTTGTGACAGTTTAAAAACCATTTTTAAATAATTTAAAATATTTCTCTGAAGATGTATATATATAGATTTGAAACAAGTAGAGATACATACAGTAATACTTGTTGAGAGTCATTTATCCTAAAGAAGAAAAATGAAGCCCAAAGGTTTATTTTTTTTACTTGAGGAAAATTCACTTTATGTTTTTCTCATCTCTAGTCATTTGAACTTGTGAGCTTTTGAAATATTGCTTAGGCCAATGAAAAATGATTTTAGGTTTCATAGTTTAATGAGCTTCAAAAAATTACCTAATTATTATTTTTTTCTTTCAATAACCCAAGATGTTAAGTCCTGGTTTGTCTCCATTAATGTGAAATCCTGATATCCTGCCAAATCAGAGCAAATTTACTAGATATTAGTAAAGGAAACCTTAAGATTTGTGACAAATGCTAGGCTTTTCTCTCAACAAAAGGGGGTTAAGTCATTCTCTTCCTGCTTATTTCTGTTAGCTATCCTTACCAGGTTAAGAGTGATTATTGTTTTTCTTAGTTAAGTACAATATTTTATTTTAAACTGTTCAGCATCAGGGACAGCATGTATCTGACACATGTACATCCTCAAACTTTTCCACTGTCATTGCTTGTGGATCATTTCACATTTTTCAGCTGATTCAGGACATTACATCAGAATCCATATTAGCTTAGCCTTCAAGGCAGCACTATCAAAGGAGAGGTATGATGACTCAAAATTAAACCATTTGCCATCCTTGTTCTAGTGTCTCTTGAATAACACACCAAGGGTATAAAACATAATTACTTCTTCTCCATGTACTGCCCAATAATTTGGCATAAAAATGTACATCTCTAAATGGTAGAGGTCTTCAGTGATTATGAACAACATATTTCAATGTCACATACTTCATCTCTTCCCACACTCTACTAGTCAAAATACATTTCATTTCCTCTTGGTTAAAAATTACCGTAAGAGGCATTATGTATACTTTTAGGAAGCATTATTAATTCACCCTTTAAATAGTCATACAGACATATATCTTTATCTTTGTTTATTTTGTGATCATGAAGAGTACTGGGCTTGAGACTTCATGGAGATGAATACTCATGTGTTTATTCCTAAAAAAAGATGCAATTTAGAGTTAGCGAGGAGATTGGGTGAAGATGGTGGAGTAGAAGATGTGTGCTCACTCCCTCTTGTGAGAGGACCAGAATCATAACTAACTGCTGAAAAATCATTGACTGGAAGACACTGGAACTCACCAAAAAATATACTCCACATCCAAAGACAAAGGAGAAGCTGCAATGAGATGGTAGTAGGGGCGCAATCACAATAAAATTAAATCCCATAACCACTGGATGGGTGACTCACAAACTGGAGAACAATTATACCACAGAAGTCCACCCACTGGAGTGAAGGTTCTGAGCCCCACGTCAGGCTTCCCAACCTGGGGGTCCAACAATGGGAGGAGGAATTCCCAGAGAACCATTCTTTGATGGCTACCAGGTTTTGATTGCAGGAATTCAACAGGACTGGGGGAAACATAGACTCACTCTTGGAGGGCCCACACAAAGTAGTGTGCACATCAGGACCCAGGGGGAAGGAGCAGTGACCCCATAGGAGACAGAACCAGACCTACTTGCTAGTGTTGGAAGGTCTCCTGCAGAGGCAGGGGGTGACGGTGGCTCACTGTGGTGACAAGGACACTGGCAGCAGAAATTCTGGGAGTTATTCCTTGACATGAACTCTCCTGCAGTCCATCATTAGCCCCACCAAAGAGTCTGTAGATGCCAGTGCTGGATCACCTCAGGCCAAACAACCAACAGGGAGGGAACTCAGCCCCACTCATGAGCAGATAAGCAGATTAAAGTTTTACTGAGATTTTCCCAACAGAGCAACACCCAGCTCTACCCACCACAAGTCCTTCCCATCAGGAAGCTAGCACAAGCCTCTTAGTTAACCTCATCCATCAGATGACAGACAGCAGAAGCAAGAAAACTACAGTCCTGCAGCCTGTGGAAAGAAAACCACATTCAAATAAACATAGACAAAATGAAAATGGAGAGGGCTATATATCAGATGAAGGAACAAGATAAAACCCTAGAAAAATAATTAAATGAAGTAGAGACAGGCAACCTTCCAAAAAAAAGAATTCAGAATAATGATAGTGAAGATGATCCAGGACCTCAGAAAAGGAATAGAGGCAAAGATCAAGAAGATGCAAGAAATATTTAACAAAGACATAGAAGAATTAAAGAACAACAGAAATAAAACCAGAAATGAACAATAAAATAACTGAAATGAAAAACACACTACAAGGAATCAATAGCAGAATAACTGAGGCAGAAGAATGGATTAGTGACCTGGAAGACAGAATGGTGGAATTCACTTCTACAGAACAGAATAAGGATAAAGGAATGAAAAGAAATAAAGACAGTGTAAGAGACCTCTGGGACAACATTAAATGCACCAGCATCATATTATAGGGGTCCCAAAAGGAGAAGAGAGAGAGAAAGGATCGAGAAAATATTTAAGAGATTATAGTTGAAAACTTCCCTAAAATGGGAAAGGAAATAGCCACTCAGGTCCAGGAAGTGCAGAGAGTCCCAGGCAAGATAAAACCAAGGAGAAAAATGCTGAAACACACAGTAATCAAGGTGACAAAAATAAAAAACTAAACAAAAAAATATTAAAAGCAACAAAGGAAAACAACAAAAAACATATATGGGAACTCCCGTAAGGTTAATAGCTGATTACTCAGCAGAAATTCTACAAGCCAGAAGGGAGTGACACAATATATTTAAAGTGATGAAAGGGAAGAACCCAGAACCAAGACTACTCTACCCAGCCAGGATCTCATTCAGATTTGATGGAGAAATCAAAAGCTTTACAGAGAAGCAAAAGCTAAGAGAATTCAACACCACTAAACCAGTTCTACAACAAATGCTAAAGGAACTTCTCTAAGTGGGAAACACAAGAGAAGAAAATAAACTACAAAAACAAACCCAAAACAATTAAGAAAATGGTCATAAGAACATACATATCAATAATAACCTTAAATGTGAATGGATTAAATGCTCCAACCAAAATACACAGGCTTGCTGAATGGATACAAAAACAAGACCCATATATATGCTGTCTAAAAGAGAGTCACTTCAGACCTAGGGACACACATGGACTGACAGTGAGGGGATAGAAAAAAAATATTCCATGCAAATGGACACCAAAAGAAAGATGGAGTGGCATTACTCAGATCAGATAAAATAGAATTTAAAATAAAGAATGTTACAAAAGACAAGGAAGGACACTACATAATGATCAAAGGATAAATCCAAGAAGAAGATATAACAATTAAAAATATATATGCACTCAACATAGGAGCACCTCAATATATAAGGCAAATGCTAACAGCTATAGAAGAGGAAGTCAACAGTAACACAGTAATAGTGGGGGACTTTAACACCTCACTTACACCAATGGACAGATCATCTGGACAAAAAATTAATAAGGAAACATAGGCTTTAAATGACATAATAGAACTCAGAGATTTAATTGATATTTATAGGACATTCCATCCAAAAACAGCAGATTACACTTTCATTACAAGTGTGCATGGAACATTCTCCAGGATAGATCACATATTGGGTCAAATCAATACTCAGTAAATTTAAGAAAATTGAAATCATATCAAGCATCTTTTCTGACCACAACACTATGAGATTAGATATGAATGACAGGGAAAATAATGTAAAAAACACAAAGACATGGAGGCTAAGCAATACATTTCTAAGTAACCAAGAAATTACTGAAGAAATCAAAGGGGAAATCAAAATTACCTAGAGACAAATGATAATGAATACGCGATGATCCAAAACCTATGGGATGCAGGAAATGCAGTTCTAAGAGTGAAGTTTATAGCAATACAATCTTACCTCAGGAAATAAGAAAAATCTCAAATAGAAATCTAACCTGGGCTTCCCTGGTGGAACAATGGTTGAGAATCTGCCTGTCAATGCAGGGGACACGGGTTCGAGCCATGGTCTGGGAAGATCTCACATGTTGTGGAGCAACTAAGCCCATGAGCCACAACTACTGAGCCTGTGCATCTGGAACCTGTGCTCTGCAACAAGAGAGGTCACGATAGTGAGAGGCCCACACACCGTGATGAAGAGTGGCCCCTGCTTGCAACAACTAGAGAAAGACCTCCCACAGAAATGAAGACCTAACACAGCCAAAAATAAATAAATAAATAAATTACTTTAAAAAAAATCTTTGTCATTAATTAAAAAAAAATTCTAAAAAAAAAAATTCTAACCTTACACCTAAAGGAACTAGAGACAGAAGAACAAACAAAACCCAAAGTTAGTAGAAGGAACAAAATCATAATGATCAGAGCAGATATAAATGAAATACAAACAAAGAAAACAGTAGCTAAAATCAAGGAAACTAAAAGCTGGTTGTTTGAGAAGATAAACAAAATTGATAAACCTTTAGCCAGACTCATCAAGATAAAGAGGGAGAGGACTCAAATCAATAAAATTATAAATGAAAATGGAGAAGTTACAATGGGCATCACAGAAATACAAAGCATCATAAGAGACTACTACAAGAAAATCTATGCCAATACAATGGACAACCTGGAAGAAATGGACAAATCCTTAGAAAGTTATAACCTTCCATGACAGAACCAGGAAGAAATAGAAAACATGAACAGACCAATCACAAGTAATGAAATTGAAACTGTGATTAAAAATCTTCCAACAAACAAAAGTTCAAGACCAGATGGCTTCACAGGTGAATTCTATCAAACATTTACAGAAAAGCTAACACCCATCCTTCTCAAAATGTTCCAAAAATTTACAGAGGAAGGAACACTCCTTAACTCATTCTATGAGGCCACCATCACCCAGATACCAAAACCATAAAAAGATACTGCATATAAAAGAAAATTAGAGACCAATGTCACTGATGAATATACATGAATAAATACTCAACAAAATACTAGCAAACAGAATCCAACAACACATTAAAAGGGTCACACACCATGATCAAGTGGGATTTATCTCAGGGATACAAGGATTCTTCAATATATGCAAATCAATCAATTTGATACACCATATTAATAAACTGAAGAATAAAAACCTTATGATGATATCAGTAGATGCAGAAAAGGTTTTTTTTTTTTTTTTTTTTTTGCAGTACTTAGGCCTCTCACTGTTGTGGCCTCTCCTGTTGCAGAGCACAGGCTCTGGACGTGCAGGCTCAGTGGCAATGGCTCACAGGCCTAGCTGCTCCGTGGCATGTGGGATCTTCCTGGACTGGGGCACGAACCCGTGTCCCCTGCATCGGCAGACAGACTCTCAACCACTGCGCCACCAGGGAAGCCCAAGATGCAGAAAAGGTTTTTGACAAAATTCAAAACCCATTTATCATACAAATTCTCCAGAAATGGGCATAGAGGGAAACTACCTCAACATAATACAGGTCATATACAGCAAACCCACAGCAAACATCATTCTCTTTGGTGGAAAACTGAAAGCATGTCCTCTAAGATCAGGAACAAGACAAGGATGTCCACTCTCATCACTATTATTCAACATATGATTGGAAGTCCTAACCATGGCAATCATAGAAGAAAAAGAAATAAAAGAATACAAATTGGAAAAGAAGAAGTAAAACTGTAACTGTTTGCAAATGACATGATACTATACCTAGATAATCCTAAAGATGCTGCCAGAAAAC
The DNA here is from genome assembly GCF_964270905.1 of Leucopleurus acutus. Taxonomy (NCBI): domain Eukaryota; kingdom Metazoa; phylum Chordata; class Mammalia; order Artiodactyla; family Delphinidae; genus Leucopleurus; species Leucopleurus acutus. Next base: position 33,963,755 of record NC_139160.1, read on the forward strand.
TACTAGAGCTAATCAAGGAATTTGGTAAAGTTGCAGGATACAAAATTAATACACAGAAATCTCTTGCATTCCTATATACTAACAATGCAAGATCAGAAAGACAAATTAAGGAAACACGCCCATTCACCATTGAAACAAAATGAATAAAATACCTAGGAATAAACCTACCTAAGGAGGCAAAAGCCCTGTACTCAGAATACTATAAGACACTGATGAAAGAAATCAAAGATGACACAAACAGATGGAGAGATATATCATGTTCATGGATTGGAAGTATCAATATTGTGAAAATGACTATACTACCCAAAGCAATCTACAGATTCAATGCAATCCCTATCAAATTACCAATGGCATTTTGTACAGAACTAGAACAAAATGTCTTAAAATTTGTATGGAGACACAAAAGACCCCGAATAGGCAAAACAATCTTTAGGGGAAAAAAAAACAGCACTGGAGGAATCAGATTCCCCGACTTCAGACTATACTACAAAGCTACAGTAATCAAGACAATATGATGCTGGCACAAAGAGAGAAATATAGATCAATGGAACAGGATAGAAAGCCTCGAGATAAACCCATGTACCTATGGTCAACTAATCTATGGCAAAGGAGGTAAGGATATACAATGGAGAAAAAACAGTCTGTTCAATGTGTGGTGCTGGGAAAACTGGACAGCTACATGTAAAAGAATGAAATTAGAACACTCCCAAAGACCATATACAAAAATAAACTCAAAATGGAAAAAAGACCTAAATTTAAGACCATACACTGTAAATTTTTTAGAGGAAAACATAGGAAGAACACTCTTTGACATAAATCACAGAAAGATCTTTTTTGACCCACCTCCTAGAGTAATGGAAATAAAAAGAAAAATAAACAAATGGAACATAATGAAACTTCAAATCTTTTGCACAGCAAAGGAAAGTATAAACAATATGAAAAGACAAGTCTCAGAATGGGAGAAAATATTTGTAAATGAATCAATGGACAAAGGATTAATCTCCAAAATAGATAAATAGCTCGTGCAGCCCAATATTAAAAAAGCAAACAACCCAATCAAAAAATGGGCAGAAGTGTTAAATAGACATTTCTCCAAAGAAGACATACAGATGGCCAAGAGACACATGAAAATATGGTCAACATAACTAATTATTAGAGAAATGCCAATCAAAACTACAATGAGTTATCACCTCACACCTGTTAGAATGGGCATCAACAGAAAATCTACAAACAACAAATGCTGGGGAGGGTGTGGAGAAAAGGGAACCCTCTTGCACTGCTGGTGGGAATGTAAATTGATACAGCCACTATGGAGGACAGTATGGAGGTTCCTTAGAAAAAGAAAAATAGAATTACCATATGACCCAGCAATCCCACTACTGTGCATATACCCAGAGAAAACCATAATTCAAAAAGACACATGCACCCTAATATTCATTGCAGCACTGTTTACAATAGCCAGGTCATGGAAGCAACCTGAATGCCCATCGACAGAGTAATGAATAAAGAAGATGTGGTACATACATACAATGGAATATTACTCAGCCATAAAAAGGAATGAAATTGGGTTATCTGCAGACGTACATGTACCTAGAGACTGTCATACAGAGTGAAGTAAGTCAAAGAGAAACTCAAATATCATATATTAATGCATATATGTGGAATCCAGAAAAATGGTACAGATGAACAGATTTGCATGGCAGAAATCAAGACAACAGATGTAGAAAACAAACGTATGGACACCAAGGGAGGAATGAGGGGTGGGGGCGCGTGGTGGCGGTGGGATGAATTGGGAGATTTGGATTGACATATATACACTAATAGGTATAAAGTAGATAACTAATAAGAACTTGCTGTATAAAAAAGTAAAATAAAATATTTAAAAAAAAACAATAAAAAAAGAAAGAAAAGTATACATAAGGCCAGTTTGCAGATACACCCCCAAGAAACAGTTAGTGAGATGAGATCAAATGATATTCTTGGCAAAACATCAGCCTCAGAAATATTTAGTAAGGATGGCATCTCAAGTCTTACTGATCAACTCATAGAAGTTCTTGTGTTGGTGTCAATGCTGCTCTGGTTGGAGTAAGTTGTGAATGAAGTCTTACTCACAGCTATGTCATTCTGAACCTATCAGAAAACTGGAAAACTGCATTTAGTCAGCCACATCTCCTATGTCCAATACTGTCTACTGCCTTGCTACAGTTTTATATTACTCCACCTATGCCACTCAGTACCACTGTTCACATGGTATTTTATTAATGTATGATACCCTGTCACATTGTAACTCTACAGCAATGACCAATCTGTAAACATGCATTCTTGGTTGTCTACAAGACCAAATGGGCACCATGCTTGGAGGACCTGACTATGACCACCACAGTATGCTATCAGTAGTGGAATAGTCACCCTCTCACAGTCCAGTGGTCCCTTGCATCTGTACATTCACATACAGGAGCATAGTGACACACAAAAAGCTCGCAGATTCACACACACACACATATATAACTACTTATGTCCTCCCACATGTGCCATTTGTTTTTTCCCTGGCATCTCCTTACCCTGGATGTTCTTGAAATATTGTTTTATTTTCCGTCCCATATCATTAAAATGACAAAAAAATATTCTGCTTTTAGGGGTAAGGTGGCCATCAGGACTGTTCTCTCTTCATGAGTTTGAATCAGACTGGTTATTCCTTAGCAGAACTGATTGTCACAATCATCTTGTCAGAAAAGCTCTTCCTAGCCCATGAGAATCACAGCATCTTCTGAGCTTTCACTGCAATCGGTTAATGCTATATGGACTTTTCAATTGTCTGTATTGTTTTGGCTGGTTTGGCATCCAGAGAATAAGCTCCTGAGTGGCAGGAAACATGGAACAATATTTAGCTAATGGTACTTAATAATTATTCCTTAAATCAATCAAGCTATTAAATAAGCAACAGCTTTTTATTAGGATAGGATAATGGCAAAGAATCAAAGACCCACTAATTTTCTCTCAACTGAAGCCCCAAACTCCTTTGGCACATTGGTTGATTTTTGCTGAATCTGAGTCCAATAGATATATAATGATGATTTAAGGTTGGTTTAGCTAATAATTTCAAGAAAACTAGAAGGCTTGGGAAATAAGAGAAACCTCATTTTCTATGGAAATTTTGTAAAATATATTTTGCAGTAAAAGATTCTCCTTTGTTTACTATTAAAGACCAAGAAATTCTCTATAAATTAAACTAGGCAAAAGCTTATTTAATTTGGTATGCTTGGAAGTTAACCAAACTAATTTGTGTGTCAGTCATCATTTTGTTAATCCATTCCACTGATAGGCTTTGAAAAGAATGTAGAGACATTTCATCATCGGGTCACCTGTGGGTCATATTTAGCACTAATTGTAAAGATGGCTCACCACAAATGAGATATTCAAACTAGAGAAGAGCCTCTCATTTCAAGATATACTTATTCATCTCTTCTTAGTCATGCCTTGCTGACAGATTATTATGTGTCCTTTAGTACTAACATTTTGCCATTCCATGTAAAAGTCAATGGCAATCAAAACATTGATTTCAGTCCATAGCAGTTGAAGTAAACAACACCCTCAGTTTCATGTGGATTTCCCTTTTATCATTTCAAAGGAATGGAATGTAGATAACTACTGTGATGAGACTAGAAATGAGACAGAGTTTATTATACAGGGGAAAGCCAAGTGCAGAAGTTGTGGACAGCTTTATGATGGATATTTACTAGTTTGAAGATAATGAAAGTTTTCCTTAACCAAAGACTCAATAATTTTAAAGTTTATGCACAAAACTTTAATAAATTTCATTAGCAGATGTGAGATATATTTGACCACTGACTTCCAGTCATGATTCACTTTGCTTGTTTATTTGGCTGAAAATGAGGTGTGCCCTGAAAGAATCTCCCTGGGTAATGACGTTTTTGTAAAATATTCATTGCTTTAATTAAAGTAACTGTATATATCCTTGTTCATTTACAAAAATAATTGCATGAGCATGCATTCAAAGCTATCAGGAGAGTTGGCTAGATTCATTCACCCATACAAAAATATTTATTGCATGCCTATTATGTGTTACTATTCTGAGAGCTATAGAAGATCAAAAACACCTACCCTCTTGGAGTATGTATACATTGTAATCTGTAAATACAGAAAATCAGTGAAAAGAAGTAAGTAAATTTGTGAAGTACTAGATCGGGTTAAGTACTATGGAGAAAAATCAAGCAGAGGATGGAGACAGAGATTGACGGAGGATATGCTTTTTTAATAAAGTGGTCAGGGAATGTTTCATTGAGATGTTTACATTTAAGTAAATACCTTGCAGTTGGCAACTAAGTGACATTTGGGTAAAGAGTACAACAATCAGAGTGCAAAGGCTCTCATCTGGGATATGTATGGTAGGCTGGATATGAGTAAGGAGGCTGGAGGGGTAGAGCAAATTGAGCAAAGATAATATAGAAGGAGGTGAAGTTGAAGGAGAAATGAAGATTCAATCTTATTAAACCTTGTAGATCAACATAATGATTAGAATTTACTCAGGGTAAGATTGGAAGCTACACTGGGGGGTTTGAGCAAGATGCGTGACACAACATGACTCATGTTAACAGGATAGCAGATGATCTGTTGGACATAGATGTAGTTGGGGGAGGAGCAGAAACAGGACGGCCTGCCTTCCATCCATTTTTGTACTTGCTTATTCATACAGCAAATACATATTCAATATCTACAATGGTTCTATCAAGAAAAAAGAGGAATTTTCTATAGTTTTACAAAAATAATTTGAATTCTATGAGTGAACTGAGTCCCAGAAAAGATGTCTTTCTTTCTAATAAATGGATAATTCCCTGTCCTTTTTTTTTTTTTACTTACTAATTAACTTTATTATTTTTTTTTCAGGAATTTAAAAGTTTCCTTTTTTTCCCCAAAACTCTCTCACACACACACACTCTATTTTATTTTTACAAGAGATAAATAAACTGATACCAAGCACTGTAAATGGATGACCGCAACAAAGATTGCAATTACCAAACACGAAACACACTCATACTATGTCATAATACTGACATTCAGTCCAGTAATCCTCCACTGTAACAGCTCCTTTGCTTTGAAGTGAAAATTGATTTGTATATTATTTGCCTCTCAGTCCTTGTGGGATTTTTTTATTATTATTCGAACAGAAAGTCACAAAAATTATAATCATCCTCATCATTTCACTCAGTCCCATGTAATTAATTTTTTTTTCATCCTGATCCTTTGTTAGCACTTTTATGAATTCATCAGTTTTCCATTAGAGTTCTGAAAGTGCTTGTTCATTCAGTTCAGCAGTATAGTCAGTTACCAGAAACCTGTACTTGTCAGAGTCTTTTCTATGAATTCCTTGAAGATGAAATCCTTTTATAGGAACATTTTTGCAAAAGCGTCAGAGTACAGCCAGAACTGTCTGTAAATGACAAAAGACTTAAAATGGACCATGGTTAAAGATTTAATGAAAGTTCATAATAATGCAATTGACAAGGAAATTTAGTTATTTCTGAGATATACAATTTAAAGTAATAACTAGAATTATGACTTATAACATTATAACAGAACATATAAGATTTATAGATATTTCATGTAATGTCTGAAACATTTATATTAACATATTTCCATACAAATAACCAAAAGAAAGTTTAGTATTAGTTGTTTTCTTTTGTTTGTTTGTTTGTTTGTTTATACTGCAGGTTCTTATTAGTCATCAATTTTATACACATCAGTGTATACATGTCAATCCCAATTGCTCAATTCAGTACACCACCATACCCACCCCACTGTGGTTTTCCACTCTTGGTGTCCATAGGTTGGTTCTCTACATCTGTGTCTCAAATTCTGGCCTGCAAACCGGTTAATCAGTACCATTTTTCTAGGTTCCACATACATGCGTTAATATGATATTTGTTTTTCTCTTTCTGACTTATTTCACTTTGTATGACAGTCTCTAGATACATCCATGTCTCAACAAATGACTCAATATTGTTCCTTTTTATGGCTGAGTAATATTCCATTGTATATATGTACCACATCTTCTTTATCCATTCATTTGTCGATGGGCATTCAGGTTGTTTCCATGACCTGGCTATTGTAAACAGTGCTGCAATGAATATTGGGGTGCTTGTGCCTTTTTGAATTATGGTTTTCTCTGGGTATATGCCCAGTAGTGGGATTGCTGGGTCATGTGGTAATTCTATTTTTCTTCATTTAAGGAACCTCCATACTGTTCTCCATAGTGGCTGTATCAATTTACATTCCCACCAGCAGTGTAAGAGGGTTCCCTTTTCTCCACACCCTCCCCAGCATTTATTGTTTGTAGATTTTCTGATGATGCCCATTCTAACTGGTGTGAAGTGATACCTCATTGTAGATTTGATTTGTATTTCTCTAATACTTAGTGATGTTGAGCAGCTTTTCATGTGATCCTTGGCCATCTGTATGTCTTCTTTGGAGATATGTCTATTTAGGTCTTCTGGCCATTTTTGGATTGGGTTGTTTGTTTCTTTAATATTGAGCTTCATGAGCTCTTTATATATTTTGGAGATTAATCCTTTGTCCTTTGATTTGTTGGCAAAAATTTTCTCCCATTCTGAGGGTTGCCATTTTGTCTTGTTTATGGTTTCCTTTTCTGTGCAAAAGCTTTTAAGTTTCGTTAAGTCCCATTTGTTATGTTTGTTTTTATTTTCATTACTCTAGGAGGTGGATCAAAAAAGATCTTGCCATGATTTATATCAAAGAGTGTTCTTCCTATGTTTTCCTCTAAGAGTTTTATAGTGCATGGTCTTACATTTAGGTCTTGAATCCATTTTGAGTTTACTTTTGTGTATCGTGTTAGGGAATGTTCTAATTTCATTCTTTTACATGTAGCTGTCCAGTTTTCCCAGCACCACTTATTGAAGAGACTGTCTTTTCTCCATTGTATAACTTTGTCTCCTTTGTCATAGATTAGTTGACCATAGGTGTGTGGGTTTATCTCTGGGCTTTCTATCTTGTTCCATTGATCTATGTTTCTATTTTTGTGCCAGTACCATTTTTTCTTGATTACTGTAGCTTTGTAGTATAGTCTGAAGTCAGGGAGTCTGATTCCTCCAGCTCCATTTTTTTCCCTCAAGACTGCTTTGGCTATTCGGGGTCTTTTGTGTCTCCATACAAATTTTAAGATGATTAGTTCTAGTTCCGTAAAAAAGGCCATTGGTAATTTGATAGGGATTGCATTGAATCTGTAGATTGCTTTGGGTATTATAGTCATTTTCACAATATTGATTCTACCAATCCAAGTACATTGTATATCTCTCCATCTGTCAACAGTGTCTTATAGTTTTCTGCATACAGGTCTTTTGTTCCCCTAGGTAGGTTTATTCCTAGGTATTTTATTCTTTTTGTTGCAGTGGTAAATGGAAGTGTTTCCTTAATTTCTCTGTCAGAATTTCATCATTAGTATATAGGAATGCAATAGATTTCTGGGCATTAATTTTGTATCCTGCAACCTTACCAAATTCATTGATTAGCTCTAGTAGTTTTCTGGTGACATTTTTACGATTCTCTATGTATAGTATCATGTCATCTGCAAACAGTGACAGTTTTACTTCTTCTCCAATTTGTATTCCTTTTATTTCTTTTTCTTCTCTGACTGCCATGGCTAGGACTTCCAAAACTGTGTTGAGTAACAGTGGTGAGAGTGGACATCCTTGTCTCATTCCTGATCTTACAGGATATGTTTTCAGTTTTTCACCATTGACAATGATGTTTGCTGTGGGTTTGTCATATATGGCCTTTATTATTTTGATGTAAGTTCCCTCTATGCCCACTTCTGGAGAATTTTTATCATAAATGGGTGTTGAATTCTGTCAAAAGTTTTTTCTGCATCTATTGAGATGATCATATGATTTTTATTCTTCAATTTATTAACATGGTGCATCACATTGATTGATTTGCGTATATTGAAAACTCCTTGCATCCCTTGGATAAATGCCACTTGATCATGGTGTATGATCCTTTTAATGTGTTGTTGGGTTCTGTTTGCTAATATTCTGTTGAGGATTTTTGCATCTATATTCATCAGTGATTTTGGTCTGTAATTTTCTTCTTTTGTAATACCTTTGTCTGGCTTTGGTATCAGGGTGATGGTGGCCTCATAGAATGTGTATGGGAGTGTTCCTTCCTGTGTAATTTTTTGGAAGAGTTTGAGAAGGATGGGTGTTAGCTCTTCTCTAAATGTTTCATAGAATTCACGTGTGAAGCCATCTGGTCCTGGAATTTTCTTTGTTGGAAGCTTTTAAATCACAGTTTCAATTTCATTCCTTGTGATTGGTCTGTTCATATTTTCTGTTTCTTCCTGGTTCAGTCTTAGAAGGTTATGCCTGTCTAAGAATTTTTCCATTTCTTCCAGACTTTCCATCGTACTGGCATAAAGTTGCTTGTAGTAGTCTCTTAGGATGCTTTGTAGTACTGCGGTGTCTGTTGTAACTTCTCCTTTTTCATTTCTTATTCTATTGATTTTAGTCCTCTCCCTCTTTTTCTTGATGAGTCTGGCTAATGGTTTATCAATTTTGTTTATCTTCTCAAAGAACCAGCCTTTAGGTTTTTTGATCTTTGCTGTTGTTTTCTTTGTTTCTACTTCATTTATTTCTGCTATCATCTTTATGATTTCTTTCATCTGCTAACTTTGGGTTTTGTTTGTTCTTCTTTCTCTAGTTCCTTTAGGTGCAAGCTTAGATTGTTTACTTGAGATTTTTCTTGTTTCTTGAGGTAGGCTTTTATAGCTCTAAACTTCCTCTTAGAAATGCTTTCGCTGCATCGCATAGGTTTTGGATCATCGTGTTTTGATTGTCATTTGTCTCTAGGTATTTTTTGATTTCCTCTTTGATTTCTTCAGTGATATCTTGGTTATTTAGTAATGTATTGTTTAGCCTCCATGTGTTTGGGGTTTTTACATTTATTTCCCAGTAATTCATTTCTAATCTCATAATGTTTTGGTCAGAAAAGATGCTTGATATCATTTAAATTTTCTTAAATTTACTGAGGCTTGATTTGTGACCCAAGATGTGATCTATCCTGGAGAATGTTCCATGTGCACTTGAGAAGAAAATGTATCTGTTGTTTTTGGATGGAAAGTCCTATAAATATCAATTAAATCTATCTGGTCTATTGTGTCATTTAAAGCTTCTGTTCCCGTATTTATTTTCATTTTGGATGATCTGTCCATTGGTGTAAGTGAAGTGATATGCCCCCCACTATTATTGTGTTGCTGTCAATTTCCTCTTTTAAGCTGTTAGCAGTTGCCTTATGTATTGAGGTTCTCCTATATTGGATGCTTATATATTTATAATTGTTATGTCTTCTTCTTGGATTGATCCCTTGATTATTATGTAGTGTCCTTCCTTGTCACTTGTAACATTCTTTATTTTAAAGTCTATTTTATCTGATATGAGTATAGCTACTCCAGCTTTCTTTTGATTTCCATTTGCATGGAATATCTTTTTCCATCCCCTCCCTTTCAGTCTATATGTGTCCCTAAGTCAGAAGTGGGTCTCTTGTAGACAGCATATATATGGGTATTGTTTTTGTATCCATTCAGCTAGCCTGTGCCTTTTGGTTGGAGCATTTAATCCATTTACGTTTAATGTAATTATCGATATGTATGTTCCTATGACTGTTTTCTTAATTGTTTTGGGTTTGTTTTTGTAGATCCTTTTCTTCTCTTTTGTTTCCCACTTAGAGAAGTTCCTTTAGCATTATGTTGTAGAGCTGGTTTGGTGGTGCTGAATTCTCTTAGCTTTTGATTGTCTATAAAGCTTTTGATTTTTCCATCGAATCTGAATGAGATCCTTGCTGGGTAGAGTAATCTTTGTGTAGTTTCTTCCCTTTCATCACTCTAAGTATATCATGCCACTCCCTTCTGTCTGGTAGAGTTTTTGCTAAGAAATCAGCTGTTAACTTTATGGGAGTTCCCTTGTATGTTATTTGCGTTTTTTCCCTTGTTGCTTTCAATAATTTTTCTTTGTCTTTAGTTTTTGCCAATTTGATTACTATGTGTCTCGGCCTTTTTCTCCTTGGGTTTATCCTGTATCTGACTTCATGTGTGTCCTGGACTTGGGTGGCTATTTCCTTTCCCATGTTAGGGAAGTTTTCAACTATAATCTCTTCAAATATTTTTTCTGATCCTTTCTCTCTCTCTTCTCCTTCTGAGACTCCTATAATGCAAACATTGTTGTGTTTAATGTCCCAGAGGTCTCTTAGGCTGTCTTCATTTCTTTTCATTCTTTTTTGTTTATTCTGTTCCGCAGTAGTGAATTCCATCATTCTGTCTTCCAGGTCACTTATCCGTTCTTCTGCCTCAGTTATTCTGCTATCGATTCCTTCTAGTGTAGTTTTCATTTCATTTATTGTATTGTTCACCTCTGTTTGTTCTTAGTTCTTCTAGGTCTTTGTTAAAAATTTCTTGCATCTTCTCAATCTTTGCCTTCATTGTTTTTCTGAGGTCCTGCATCATCTTCACTATCATTATTCTGAATCCTTTTTGTGGAAAGTTGCCTATCTGTACTTCATTTATTTGTTTTTCTGGGGTTTTATCTCTTGTTCATTCATCTGTCACATAGCCCTCTGCCTTTTCATCTTGTCTATCTTTCTGTGAATGTGGTTTTTGTTCCACAGGCTGCATGTTTGTAGTTCTTCTTGCTTCTGCTCTCTGCCCTCTGATGGATGCAGCTATCTAAGAGGCTTGATGGGAGGGACTGGGTGTGGGTAGAGCTGACTGTTGCTCTGGTGGGCAGAGCTCAGTAAAACTTTAACCCACTTGACTGTTGATGAGTGTGCCTGGGTTCCCTCCCTGTTGGTTGTTTGGCCTGAGGCAACCCAACACTGTAGTCTACCTGGGCTCTTTGTTTGGACTAATGACAGAGTCTAGGAGGGCTCATGCCAAGGAGTACTTCCCAGAACTTCTGCTGCCAGTGTCCTTTTCCCAATGGTGAGCCACAGCCACCCCCCACCTCTGCAGGAGACCCTTCAACACTAGAAGGTAGGTCTGGTTCATTCTCCCCTTGGGTCACTGCTCCTTCAGCTGGGTCCCGATGTGCACACTACTGTGTATGTGCCCTCCAAGTGTGGAGTCTCTGCTTCCCCCAGTTCTGTTGAAGTCCTGCAATCAATTCCCACTAAGCTTCACAGTCTGATTCTCTAGGAATTCCTCCTCCCATTGCCAGACCCCCAGGTTAGGAAGCCTGATGTGGGGCTCAGAACCTTAACTCCAGTGGGTTGACTTCTGTGGTATAAGTGTTCTCCAGTCTGTGAGTCACCCAGCCAGCAGTTATGGGATTTGATATTACTGTGATCATGCCCCTCCTACCATCTCATTGTGGTTTCTCCTTTGTCTTTGGATGTGGGGTATCTTTTTTGGTGAGTTCCATTGTCTTCCTGTTGATGATTGTAAGCAGCTAGTTGTGATCCTGTTGTTCTTGCAAGAGGGAGTGAGAGCACTTCCTTCTACTCCACCATCTTGGTTCCTCTTCCCTGTCCTTGTTAAGTGTAACACATTCGGTCCTGTTAAGTCAGATTGACTGATCTGAAGAAAATAAAGCTAACAAAAAAGCCCAAACAACTCTGCTTCATTGGTGGTATTTTTTTAGAAGAGATTCTTTATGACAAGGAGAAACACTAGAATTCTTCATCACATATTGCATTTTTATAAATATACTTACAATAACACTGACATGTTATTTATATAAGATTTCTTAGTATTTTGGAAATATAGCTAGTAGTGCTACAAAACCCAATCCAGAAGAAAAGGCAATGAGTTTCTTCAGGGAATAACAAATGGGTTCACTAGGCAGGTTATCAGAAATTACTTCATGGATATTCAGATGACTTTCAAAGTTTATCATTAATGAAAAATTTGTTATTTATGTACTTTATAAGGTAGAAGAGAATATAGTTATTCTCCATTTTATAGACTCATTTCTGTTCAGTACAGTGTTTCATCTATCAATTAAAGCAGGTGTCCCCAACCCCAGACCATGGTCCCATAGTTGTCTGCGGCCTGTTAGGACTCTGGCCACACAATAGGAGGTGAGCTGTGGGCTAGCAAGCAAAGCTTTATCTGCCATTCCACATCGCTTTCCATCGCTCTCATTACTGCCTGAACCATCCCCTCACCAACCCCTTCCATTGAAAAATTGTCTTCCATGAAACCCATCTCTGGTGCCAAAAATGTTGGGGACCACTCTTTAAAGACATTAAGATTATGCTGTTTCAGTTATTCTGTCTTTGCTATGTCCTTGTTTGCATTATTAAAATAATATTTTGTTGATAAAAGTCATATGCAAAATCTTTGTACATAATTTCCATTTCAGTTAATTTTAATTCCAAATTTCACATGTCACTTTGATTTGAAGATTCCCTTTTATGAGCTGCTCTGTATTTTTGATAATTTCTCAATGACTTTTACTAGTGACTACAACCTATATCTAACATGTTGCTTTGCAAAGACATTTAAGCATTATTAAAAGAACTATGGGAGAAATTTTCCAAAATCCTTAGGGGCATAATGGGTTTTACTAATAGGTATTTTCTGGAGCTATATTTTATAATTACTAGATCCAAATTGATTTTATTTTTCCCCATGTCACATGGATATTCATATAGGACGTTCTGGGATTACGTTAAAATTCAGTTTACCAAAAATTATTGAAATGATTTGCTGGCATAATAAGGGGTGGGGTGTTGCAACTCTTTTGAAGAAAATGAATTCTTGATTTCCATTGAGATAAATTTCCATAATAGCAATATTTTTGATATTTACATTGCCCTCATAAAACACTATAGAAAGGTGATTCATTTTATGAACTATTTTTTTCCTTATTCTTATTGATATACTCATTGTTCACAGTGGTTAAACTCACTTCCAAGTTTTGTAATCTCTTTTCTTCTCCAAATCTTAATTTCCACCTCAGTCTTTTACATCTCAGAAAATAGTACTGCCTTCACCCCACTGCTCAAGCAAGAAATGTGGAAGTTATCTTTATTTCCTCTACCGACTTCATCTCCCTCAAATCAATCCATCAATAAAGAGTTCAAATTTTATATTGTAAATCTGTCCATTTTTGTCTGTTTTCAACACTACCATCCTTTCCTGAATTTTACCCTCTCTGAGCTGGAAATGTTAACTGTTACAGTCTAATTGTTTTTTCTTCTTCCTCCATGCACCCCTTAAACAAAACAAAAGAACAACAAAAACCTCACAAAAGAATCTTTTCTCTACATATCAGCATTGGAGCAGGTGGGTTAATCCAAATACTATAATAGTTCTCAACTGGTTAACACAGTTTTGTACATTCCCATTTGAGGTAATTTTTTTTAACTTTTTATTTAGAGCATTTTCGCCAGTGCTCTTAATATAGAACTTTCTGAAGTACTCAGTCTCAAGCGTATTGAGTACCAACTATGCCACATAATATCCATTTATGATTCAAAGTAAAAACAGCTCTGGTCAGTATGAACTCTAGGTGAGAAAGTGCCCAGAAATCCCATAGATTTCTGGAATGAAGTTCCATTTTAATATTGAGAAGGGGATCTCTTTGTTTCCATAGCTTGATTTTTATGTGACCATCTTTGGATTCCGTCTTGTTACAGCATTCAAGCATAAAGGACTTTATTAATTTTAATTAATTTCCCCACTGATGAGGAGGATTTTATAGGATAAAACTGGTTGGAAAAAGAATGCACTGTTAATAGGAGAAAAGACCTATTTGTGTGTTTGGGAACCATAAGTCATTGTGTGTTGCTGGGACAATGGCTTGTTCAGGGGTGGGAGAAATTGAGTTGTTTCTGAGTCATAAAGGGAGAGCTTTCTTGCCATACTAAGGAGCTGGGATTTTATCTTGAAGACTGTGGAGAGACACTGAAGGATTTTATTATGTCTACTGTTGATTTTCAAAGCCTGGTGGGTTCGATTTTTCTTCAGAGTTTGAAAACAAAACTCTCCAGAGCCGTGCTTGAGAATACAAATCAAATCCAATAGGTTTAAATGAGTAGAGATGAAGCAGACCTTCAAACGTATCAAAATTAAATGAGGATGAAGTTTGGTCAGAATAACACTTCCACAAATTGCTTCTCCCTCACCTTCAAAATAATCATGGAGTTTCAGGATGTGGTGAATGTGAACTAAAAATGTTTAGTGATTTTCAAACCAAAGGTTGGGGAAAAAAATAGTATTCTCAGAGAATTGCCTTGCCAATTAAAATTCTTGATCAGCAATGTCTTAGTTTATAAACATAATATCATGTGGAAAATAATTGAAGGACAAGGATATATTTTCACCAAAGTTTTAAATTATATTTTGTGTCACCTCATACATATGCATCTTTTAAATAATAAAAGACATTAGTGAAATTAAATACTTTTTAAACTAAGCATTATTTTAAAAATGTAACTGAAGAAAAATGTAACTGAAGGATTTACAATTAGAGACACCTGTTATATTTATTAAATTACATGTGTATTTCAAGAGCATCAAAATAAAATAAATATAATCTCAAGACATGCTGAATGGCAGAAACACATGAAGTGAAAAATTGGAAAATGCACATGAAACTCCTCTCCCAAACAATACATTTCTCAACTTTTAAAGTAGAATCCAGAGTTGTTTTTTGTTTTTTTTCTGTATTAGTAAACTGCAACAAGAAAATTGAAAATGTAACTAACAGTCATCTGTGAATGTTCTTTGAATATGTCCTCACCTTTTGAAAGGTATTTGAAAAAAATGTGTCATGAAAAAAATGGAAAAATAGTTTTGAGTATTTGAAATTATTGCACTGAAATATGCTGATTTTAGCAAATCAAAGACTATTAGAATATTGAGGGACCAGATGTGTTTGAATAACCCAGAAGTTATGAGAAGCAAATAAACCCAACTCCTCTTCCCCTGGCAGCACATATATCAATACCATGGTAGGTCTCTTTTGCTCTGCATGTGAAACCAGCTAAATAGCTATCATAGCCAGGGTGATTTTCTCAAATGTAAGAAACAATGTAATCACAACTTTGCATGATCAAGGAACTGGAGCCAAGAGGGAATGGAGAGAGAGAGAGAGATGATGTTTCAACTGTGGGAGAAGTTGAAAGAAATATCTGAACTGCTCCAAGACTCTCACGAAAACAACCCACTCTTACTTTGTTCTGCACCTACTATATCTCTATACTAATGAGATATGTTATCTCAGGTTGAAAGAAATATCTGAACTGCTCCAAGACTCTCACAAAAACAATCCACTCTTACTTTGTTCTACACCTACTATATTTCTATACTAATGGGATATGTTACCTCATTTAATCTCTTTACAGCCACCTTGCAAGAAGGCATTAATAACCCAGTTTTACAGATAAACATAGGAAACAACATAAAAATCAAGCAATGGACCGATGTAGAAAAATTAAGATGAGTCAGGATTCAAATCCAAGTCTGTTGGATTTGACTCAGTTGGCAAACTCCACCTCACACCCAATAATTGGAATATTTTTCTTTATCAAGAATGAAAATAGGTTGCTCTCATTTTCATATGCAGCATTTCGTCATTTCCCATGACTCTATTATTTGTATGAAATTTACTTAAAGGCTTAACATGTCCTGAATTTCCAATGTTCCTAGGACATCTTGGAAAATGGAGTGGCTGATTTGGTGAATGGGTAACATGTCACTGAAAATTATTTTAACCAACTTACTTAACCAGGGGAAAATGTACTAACTGGTTGTATTAGTTATAATACTACAGTATTTAAGAGACATACAAGTCTCAGTATGGGAAAGCTGAATGGGAAACAAAGCAAAACCAATATGTGTTAAAAGATCCTTTTACTTAAAATGCAGAAAGCTAAGTTCTCAATCCTCCATCAACTCATTATATAAAAGGGAAAGCACATAACTTATTTGAGCCTCAGAATTTTATCTGAACTATGAGAATGGTTTAGTTGAGCATTTTACACTCTTTTTTCTGGCATATATAATTTTCATTTACTTTATTTGATTCTTTTTATTTTTTACCATTACTCTCCAGATTTGTAAATCTTTCCCTTTTAATGTAAAACTCTCTTGTTAAAAGAGTACTTTTAATTTAAAAATTAGTATTTGTCAAAATTTCTATACCTCTTTGAAATTAAAGTAAATGTTAATACATATATTTTTATATATATATATATATATATATATATATATATATATACACATACATATAATTCATATAATGTCCATTAAGGAAAACCATTAATAATGTAGGTTCAAATATGTTAGTATCAAGGCTAAATAATATAATTCACCCACATAGAATATATTATACATTCAAGGTTTAGTGAAAAGTATGTTGTCAGCAATATTTTAGTATGTGCATCACTAATGCCAATTTATATCAATCTATTAGTCTATTTTAAGCTTCAGGTAAGTTCAATGGAAGAAATATTGGACAAGGGTTAGAATATATAAATTCTAATTTCACTTTTACCAGTGACTTTGAAAAATTATTTCTAACTCCTGTTTTCCAATTTTCTCAAGTTTTATTGAGGTATAATTGACAAATAATGTCATAAGATATGTAAAATATGCAACATGATGATTTGATATACATATACATTGTGAAAGGATTCCTCCCATTGAGTTGATACATCTATCACCTCATATATATTTACACCTCTCTTTTTTTTATATAATGAGAATACCTAAGTTCTACTTTCTTAGTAAATTTCAATTATATAATACAGTGTTATCAACTATACTCACCATGTTACACATTAGATCCTCAGACCTTATTCATCTTATAAATGAAAGTCTATATCATTTTACTAACTTCTCCCTATTTTCCCTCCTTGAGACCTTGGAAATCATTTTTTTATTCTGTTTTTACGAGTTCAACTTTTAAGAAAAGATTCCACTTATATGTAATACCATGCATTAGAGTTAATAAACATGCCCTAGTTATTCCTATAATTAAATGGGGTTCAAGTTGACTAATCTATTTAAATAATTTTTAAGGAGTTAAAAGTGTGATTATTGTTTTGTTATAAAATATATGGACTATAGAGTCAAATTAAATGTGTATGAGATATTTCTCCTCTACTTCATAGATACAAAGCCCTTGACAAGTCACTTAGCATCTCTGAACCTCAGTGCCATCATCAGCAAAACGTCAGTAGTAATGCATAGCCTAGAGATTTAATACAAAATTAAATTGAAATAACATCCAAAGTAACTACCATGGTAGTTTGCAGAAAGATGGTGGAGTAGGAAGATTCTAAGCTCACCTCCTCCCATGGACACACCAAAACATATAAAACAAGTATCTCTGAGAACAACCTGAAGATTAGCAGACCAATTTTCTGCAACTAAGGGTATAAAGAGAAGGCCACATCAAGATAGGTAGGAGGAGCAGAGAAGCAGTCTAGTCAGAACTCACATCCCCAGAGTAGCAAACCACAAGTGAAAGGGATATCACAACTGAGGAGGTATCCCCTGAGGAGCAAGGGGTCTGAGCCACATGTTGGGGTCTCTAGTTTGGGAGACCTATACCAGAAAAATGAGAGCCATATCATCTGGCTTTGAAAATCAACAGAGTTTATGTCCAGGAGAGTTGGAAGGATGTAGGAAACAGACTCTGCTCTTGAAGGTCTCACACACAAACTCACTTGTTCCAAGTCCAAGCTCAGAGGCAGCAGTTTAAAAAGTTCCTGGATCATAAGAAAAATACAGTCAACTAATTTTAGGGCAGATTCTGAAAGGGCAGGGATCTGGTGGAACTTTCTCCAGAGACAGAAGCACTAGTGGGCACCATTTCTTTTTACTCTTCTTCCACCTAGCTGGCCTGTCACTGGCAGTTGTCTCTTTGTCATTATCCATCAACTTAGCTAGCAACATGTGCTCTGTTCCTGTTTCTTTTGAGGACCTTCCTTGCTCAATCAGCATGTGGCACCTGGTCCCCCAAAGAAGTTTCCAACCCACCCCACCTGGTGGGCAGCCCCCACCATTGCTTGTGCACCTTCACAGCATCTCCTACTCTGGGGGTCCAACGGCACACAACAGGGTGTCCATACCAGTCTTGGCCAGACCACTCAGCCAACTGGGTCAGGAACAAGTTCTCTGACTAGCCTGCTTATAGAACTCACAAATGGGCTAGCTGCCCTGGGGTCCCTACCACACCCACCAGTGCATCCACAGCAATTGTAGCCCAACCACAACAAGAGGGAATATGCAGCCTACACAGGGGACATCACTGGAGCATCTGGCTCTGTTGACCAGAGGGGATTGCACCACTGGGCCCAAAAGGACACCTTCTACATAAACTTACTATTTTACAGCTGGGAGATGGAGCTGATATACCTATTACATAGAAATGAACACAGAGAGTTAGGCAAAATGTGGAGACAAAGGAATACCATTCAAACAAAAGAGCAAGACAAACCCTCAGAAAAAGAAATAAGCAAAGCTGAGATAAGCAATTTACCAGATAAAAATTTCAAAATAATAGTCATAAAGATGCTCACTGAACTTGGGAGAAAAAATGGAAGAACTCTGAGAACTTCAACAACAAAAAAATAATAAATAAAATATAAAAAGAACCAATCAGAACTAAAGAACATTATAACTGAAATGAAAAATATACTAGAGGGAATTAACATCAGATTAAAGGGTGCAGAGCAAAACAGATCAGTAGTCTAAAAAACAGGGTAGTGAAAATCATCCTATCAGAACAGCAGAAAGAAACAAGAATTTAAAAACTGAGGATAGTTTAAGGAACCTCTGAGACAACATCAAGTGTACTAACATTCACATTATAGAGGTCCTAGATAAAGAGGAGAGAAAGTGGCAGAAAACTTATTTGAAAAATAATGGCTGAAGTTTCCTAACCTGGAGAAGAAAAGAGATACTCAGGTCAGAAAAAGCACAGAGTACCAAACAAGATGAAACTAGAGAGATCCACACTAAACCATATCATAATTAAAAGGACAAAAGTTAAAGGTAGATAAAAACAACAAGAAAAACAAGTCACATAAAGGGGACCCCCATAAGACTATCAGTTGATTTCCAGCAGAAACATTGTAGGCCAGAAGAAAGTGCTAAAAGGAAAAACCTTCCAACCAAGAATTCTCTACCTGGTAATGATCATTCAGAATTATAGGAGAGATAAAGTGTTTCCCAGACAAGGAAAAGCTAAAGGAGTTCATCACCACCAAACTGGTCTAACAAGAAATGTTAAAGGAACTACTTTAAATGGAAAAATAAAGTCTATAACTAGAAACAAAAAAAATTATGAAAGAAAAATTTCACTTGTAAAGACAAACATATGGTAAAGGTAAGTGGTTGCACTTATAAAGCTAGCATGAAAGTCAAAGATAAAAGTAATAAAATTGTCTATATCTAAAATAATTAGCTAAGTGAAACACAAAATTAAAGGATGTAAATATAACATCGAAAACATAAAATATGGAGGTAAAAAATGTAGTGTTTTTAGAATGTGTTCCAATTTAAGTGCCAATCAGCTTAACATAGACTGCTACATATGCACTTGACATATATGAATCTCATGGTAACCACAAACTAAAAATCTACAATGGATACACAAAAAATAAAGAGAAAGGAATACAAACATAATATTGAAGAAAGTCATCAAATCACAAGGGAGGAGAATGAGAATAAGAAAAGCGCATAGAGGAAATACAAAAACAACCAGAAAACAATTAAAATGACAATAAAAAAGACCTATCAATAATTAGTTTAAATGTAAATGGATTAACTACTCCAATCAAAAGACATAGGGTGACTAAAAGGATACAAAAACAAGACCCATGTAATTGCTACCTATAAGAGACTCACTTCAGATCTAAAGACACACACAGATTGAGGGAATGGGAAAAGTATTCCAGATATACCTTGGAGATATTGCAGGTTTGGTTCCAGACCACTGCAGTGAATCAACTAACACAATAAAGTGAGTCACACAATTTTTTTGTTTTCCCTGGGCATACAAAAGTTATGCTTACACAAACTTTCAACTGGTTAAAAATGTCATACCAGCAAAGTATAATAAGGTGAAGTGCAATAAAATGAAGTAAGCCTGTATATAGAAAATTCTAAAGACTCCACCAAAAATAATTTACTAGGATTAATAAACAAATTTAATAAAGCTGCCAGATACAAGATTAATATACAGAAGTCTGTTGCATTCATACACACTGATGAAGAACTATCAGAAGGATAAATTAAGAAAACAATTCCATTTTTAATTGCATCAAAAAGAATAAAATACCTAGTAATGTTTGCTCAAAAATTAGAAACAATTTGTTTTGAAAAAAGAAACTAACAGTAACAACTTAGACATTCTTTCCAAATTTACATATGAGAATTATGAATAAAGCATCATATTGAATTTTTAAAAAATGTGATATCACCTCACATCTGTCAGAATGACTATTATCAAAAAGCCAAGAAATAACAAGCATTTGAGATAATGTGGAAGACAGGGAACCCTCATGCTCTGTTAGTGGGAATGTAAATTGGTGCAGCCACTCTGGAAAATTGTATGGAGGTTTCTTAAAAAATTAAAAATAAAACTACCATGTCATTTAGCAATTCCACTCCTGCATATTAATCCAAAGAAAATTAAAATACTAATTTGAAAAGATATATGCATTCTTTTGCTCATTGCAGCATTATTTACAGTAGCCAAGATATGGCTAAGTGTCCATGGACCTAAGTGTCCATCAATAGATGAATGAATAAAGAAGATGTAGTTTATAGACATCATGGAATATTACTCTGCCTTAAAAAGAATGATGTCTTGCCATTTGTTACAACATGGTTGGACCTAGAGAGTATTACACTAAGTGAAATAAGCCATAGAAAGACAAATACTGTGTGGTGTCACTTATATGTGGAATCTAGAAAACAAAACAAACAATGAAACAGAAAGATAGAAACAGACATAAATACAGAGAACAAACTGGTGGTCACCAGAGGAGAGGGTGAAGGGGATTAAGAGTACAAATTTCCAGTTATAGTATAAATGTCACAGGATGTAATGCAGAACTTAGGGAATATGGTCAATGATACTATAATAACTTTGTATGGTGACAGGTGGTTACTAAGTTTATTGTTGTAATCAATTTGTAATGTATATAAATGTTAAGTCACCAGTTGTACACCTGAAACTAATATAATATTGCATGTCAACTATACTTCAATTTTTTAAAAATGTAGATACAATGTGGATGTCTGGCCTTTAAAATTTTTTACAATAAATTAACATTTTTCTTTCCACTGTACTTTACATTACAAATATATTTGATGTAATTAGTCCTGACACACCTGCCAAAAGTAAAGTACAAATCTTACATTATATTTTCCGTAATATTTTTGATAAATCGTAATACATAATAAATTTTCCCAAAGCAAAATAAATGAAAGAGAAACAACCCTGCTGAAAACAGTTAATTTAATAAATAAAAAGCTGAAATGGAATAATGGAATGATTTTCACAGTTTTCTCATTTGAATGGCTAACGAATAACTCTGATCTACCATTTCATATCTACAGTGGCAAACATGTTCAATTTGGGTAGTTATTTTTATCATGACAGTATAAACAGAAACTTTCATATACTTTAGATCTACTTTGGGTGATATTTTTTACTGCCTAATAGAGGTTAATGCATATTTCCTTCAGTTCAATTAATTCCATTAATAGGCATAAACCTAGAGTATCTCTATTAACTGTGCAAAATAAGACTATACCAAGATGAAGTGAAAAATATAGGGGTAAAAAACCCAATTCTATCTTAGTAGAGAAATAAACAGATAAGCTTTGAGTTTTTCATAAACTGAATATTGAAAAGCAGTAAAAAAATGAACTATATTTACATAAGTCCAAATGAAAAATCTGAAAAGTATAATGTTAAGTCTAAAAGTTGTTACAAAATTATATATTTAGTGTAATAGCTTGAATTTCCAAAGCAATTACATATATTTTAAATCACATTGTTATCTTCTTAAAATGTGAAAGTATAGCAGGAAATATTTATACCTACCTGAGGATCATGGATACTTCTGGGAGGCCGTCAGAGAAATAGGATGTTGTAGGCTTATAATTGGATCAGTTATATATGTATATTATGTTTGCATGTAAATTAACTTACAAAATTATATATATAGTTATAAAATTATATATAGTATATAATAGTTTTTATTTGTTATTTTTTTAGCCTAAGTGCTATTTATTCAAAAAGAAAGAGAAGTTAGAGCTCATCCCCCTAGAAGACAGGATGGAACAAAGCAAGCAATCACATCTGCCCTCTGCTCAGCATATACTCTTGTTGCCCCGTTGAGCCATCTTCTTGATGATAGTCATCTTGAAAAAGCAGTCAGACTGCATATAGACAACTATTTTCTCCAAAGTTTCACAAAAGCACATGAAAGCCTTCAGATTTGGAAATTTATACAGTCAACTGCGTTCAAACATAAGGTTCTGATCTAAGACATCATAGATGAGTAAATCTACAAAGGTAAATTTTTCCTCTTCAAAACATGAGAATTTCCCCAGGGACAGGGAGAATAGTTTCAGTTGTCCAGGAAGATTTTTCAAGGACATTCCAAGCTTTTATAACACTTTAGGTTTTCATGGTCAGGGTTGTAGCAGAGTCATATAAACTGCATGTGGAAACCCATTATCTGGTTCTCCATAATGTTCACTCAAATCTTTTTTTTCAGTCTCACTGTATAGGTGTACAGGGAAAGTATTTATTCTGCTTGCTACTGTGGGTACTATTAGTATATGTTGTAGTTCTTCTTGTGACTGCCAAAATAATCTGACTTATTTGGCTTAAATAAACCCAATAATCTATACTGTGTTATTTTTATTATGGTTATCTAATAAGCAACCAAGTTCATGAAGGTTAAAATAATTAATGGACTCCATTTCAAGAAACACTGATTTACAATGAAATTCAGACAAATTATGAGCCATGATTTTTTCATGTGTGATTCTTAAAATGTCTTATTTTACCCAAATAAAATTATTTTAGGTTTAGTCTTATTTCTCTTGTGAATCCTACTAAACTACCTTCTATTTAAGTTTTTCTGTAGTTTTAATAAGAATTTTAGTTGCTATTTACATGTGCTAGTACACATCTGGTGTGAAATCTCTATCCCAACTCTTAGAGTCTATATAACCTGAAACGATTTACATTTCATCATTTGTAAAATTGGCAAGACAATATTACTGATCTCAGAAAATGTCATGAGGATTAAATGAGGTTATGTAAAACCATAGCACTGTGCTTGGCAGGTAGTACAAATGTTCTATATTATTACTAGCAACTTCATCAACATCATCATTATTACTATCAGGCCATTAAACAATTCTGTCATCTTTCATTATTAGTTTTTTAAGTCAATATTTCTCTGTATGATTTTGAAAGTCTTCCATAATTTCACTTCACTTTCCCCCAAATTAACCTGAACTCCTCATCTCACCATATCTTAAGTCAGCCCTGTTCCTACCTGACCCACCATTTTTGATCTTTCATTATTCTCATGTACAATGTCCTTTTCTTTCCATTTGTCTATTCTAATCCTATCCATCTTCCAAAGCTTGCCTCAAATCTTGTCTGGACTAGTTACATTGAATTGATTTAAATCTTTTCAATCAATATTTATATTGTCTGTATCAGATAATTTAGTGGTTAATTGTGTTCTATCTTATATTCTTCACTGACATTTCATACTCATGTTGTCACCACAAAGTAAACTGTTTGAAGCTATGGGTTGCATATGTGATTTCTTTCATTATTTTCATAGAGCTCTGTAGACTCATAAGTAGCAGATATTTAATATGTTTTCATTATAATAAAAAATAATCCACTATATTTTTCCTAGCATCTGATTATGGCTATTATGGTTATCACAAGTAAAGTCTCTCTGCTATAAATCATGGTTTTAAATAAAATTTATTTCACTTAATTTAATTCAAATTGCACCTGGTACCAGTTTATCTTTTTGTATAGTAAACAACCACAGAAGAAATATTAAGAACTTTAAAATTTCATTATAAACATTTTTTGAAATTTATAAATAATGATTATTAACATAACTAAGTGTGGTCAAGTAGGACAAGAGAATAGGAACAGTTATTACTTAAGGTGTGGAAAAGGTGAGAGCTTCAGCAAAATAGAGCTGCTGTTGCTCGTATTCTTTTGAGTTTAATTAGGCCAACGTACCCTAGACATAACCTCACATTAGTAAAGAGAAAAAAAGAGAGTGGAATACTTCTTCTGACAAGAGGTCAAGTTAAAATAAAGTACCCCAGAGGGTCACAGCAGTGACAGCAGCTCTTCATACTGTAGTGTTGAAATTACAATGAGCCTTTGTGGGAATTAGACATCCTATAAAACAGCCTCAAGGCTATTTGAGATTGTTCTGGTCAAAGCCTCCATCACTCATAGGTTAAGAATTTAGTTTAAAGCAAAAAAAAAAAAAAGTCATATCAGACTATAATTTATAACACTATTTAAAGTATAAAGTTCAATAGCTATTTTAAGTTTAAAATACATTTTAATAATTACCCTCTGAACTTCTAGGAGCCATCAACTATTACTAAAATTTTGTTCTTGCTGAGGTTTTACAGAATCATAGTTAAGTTTATAAAAAATTAAAACATTCTTTTTATCAAAGCCTACTAGCAAAACCATAATTCTAAAAATATATTTAATTTATAATAGATATGCACATTTCTCAATCTCCTTTATAGATGAAATTATTTTTAGACTTTTCTACATTTTATCAGCAATTTCTCTAAAGCACTGTAAGGAAGGTGACTTAGAACATCTCCAGTACTTTATTTTGTTGCACTATTGGAAACCAAGTGCTGAAGTTGTGAACTATACATTTAAAAGAAGTGCTTTCCAATCATGACTCATAGAATAGAGGTAAGGGACAAGTGAAACCTATTAAGGTGTTTCCAAATAATATAGTCCATGAAACATCATATAAAGGAAATCTGTTTCTCAATTAATAATTAATAGTCAGTTTATCACATCTGATCCATTTATTGATGAAATCAGACAAGCAAAGAAAAAATGATTAAGATGTAGCTTGCACCTTCAAGAGGTTTATATTGTGTGTGTGTGTGTGTGTGTGTGTGAGAGAGAGAGAGAGAGAGAGAGAAACATTAGAAGAACAAATATTATTACAGCAGAAGTCAATTTATTTTTTTAATATTCCAGCAGGAAGGAAAAGTGTAACCTTGATGATTTTTGTGCTATATTACCTCTTTTCCTTGGAGTTGTGACAAAATCCTAGGAGCACAAGTAGACACAAGACTATGAGTGTGCTTGGACAGGGAAGATATGACCCCCTTACATGTTCAATGATACATGTAAGCTGTCAATGACCCCACAGTGTGGAGCCAAGCTTTCACTCAATTGTTCCTTCTTCTACAATATTATTGTCATCTTGTGTCTCTAACCCAGCAAGTAGTGTAAAGACTCCTTTGTTCTCACACTTCACATATTTAATGTGTCCCCAAGAATCCAAGCAGGAAAGCAAGGTATTGCACCCTAAAAATCCCATCTAATTCTCTGTTCTCATTATTACTCTTCTTATTCATGATGATTTTTCCTCAGAGACAATTTTTCTGCCCCAGTGGTTTCTTGCCTTAAATATAACTAGCATAATCTCCCTAACAGGTATAAACTTTGGGAACTATTCATGCAGAGACCAACAGATGCTTTCATTTTATGCTCTGTCATGACCCTCTCTCCTTAAGAGAAGGAACACTGAAGTTTATCTTCCTCTTGGAAGATGAGGTAGGGATGGGCAGGTATAGAAAAAAGGAAATAGAAATTGTATCAAGTATCTTTTCTAAGCATAGTACTATGAGACTAGATATCAATTACAGGAAAAAATCTGAAAAAATAAAAACACATGGAAGCTAAATAATGTACTACTAAATAACCAAGAGATCACTGAAGAAATCAAAGAGGGAATCAAAAAATACCTAGAAACAAACGACAATGAAAACCCAATGAGCCAAAACATATGGGATGCAGCAAAAGCAAATATAAGAGGGAAGTTTATAGCAATAAAATCCTACCTCAAGAAACAAGAAAATACTCAAATAAACCACCTAACCTTACACCTAAAACAATTAGAGAAAGAAGAACAAAAATACCCCAAAGTTAGCAGAAGGAAAGAAATCATAAATATCAGATCAGAAATAAATGAAAAAGAAATGAAGGAAATAATAGCAAACATCAATACAACTATAAGCTGTTTCTTTGAGAAGATAAACAAAATAGATAAACCACTAGCCAGACTCATCAAGAAAAAAAGGGAGAAGACTCAAATCAATAGAATTAGAATTGAAAAAGGAGAAGTAACAACTGACACTACAGAAATACAAAAGATCATGAGAGATTACTACAAGCAACTCTATGACAATAAAATGGAAAATCTGGAAGAAATGGACAAATTCTTAGAAATACACAACCTGCCAAGACTGAACTAGGAAGAAATAAAAAATATAAGTAGACCAATCACAAGCACTGAAATTGAGACTGTGATTAAATATCTTCCAACAAACAAAAGCCGAGAACCAGATGGCTTCACAGGGGAATTTTATCAAACATTTAGAGAAGAGTTAACACCTATCCTTCTCAAACTCTTTCAAAATATAGCAGAGAGAGGAACACTCCCAAACTCATTCTACGAGGCCAGCATCACTCTGATTCCAAAACCAGACAAAGATGTCACAAAGAAAGAAAACTACAGGCCAATATCATTGATGAACATAGATGCAAAAATCCTCAACAAACTGCTAGCAAACAGAATGCAACAGTCCATTAAAAGGATCATACACCATGATCAAGTGGGATTTACCCAAGGAATGCAAGGATTCTTCAATATACGCAAATCAATCAATGTGATAAATCATATCAACAAATTGAAGGAGAAAAACCATATGATCATCTCAATAGATGCAGAAAAACTTTTGACAAGATTCAATACCCATTTATTATAAAAACTCTCCAGAAAGTAAGCACAGAGGGAACTTACCTTAACATAATAAAGGCCATATATGATAAACCCACAACCAACATCGTTCTCAATGGTGAAAAACTGAAACCATTTCCTCTAAGATCAGGAACAAGGAAAGGTTGTGCACTCTTACCACTATTATTCAACATAGTTTTGGAAATTTAAGCCACAGCAATCAGAGAAGTAAAAGAAATAAAAGGAATCCAAACGAGAAAGGAAAAAGTAAAGCTGTCACTGTTTTCAGATGACATGATACTATACATAGAGAATCCTAAAGATGCTACCAGAAAACTACTAGAGATAATCAATGAATTTGGTAAAGTAGCAGGATAAAAAATTAATGCAGAGAAATCTCTTGCATTCCTATACACCAACGATCAAATATTTGAAAAAGAAATTAAAAACACTCCCATTTACCATTGTAACAAAAGGATAAAATACCTGGGAATAAACCTACTTAAGGAGACAAAAGCCTGTATGCAAAAAGCTATAAGACACTGATGAAAGAAATTAAAGATAGTACAAACAGATGGGGAGATATACCATGTTTCTGGATTGGAAGAATCAACATTGTGAAAATGACTATACTACCCAAAGCAATCTACAGATTCAATGCAATCCCTATCAAATTACCAATGGCATTTTTCACAGAACTAGAACAAAAAATTTCACAGTTTGTATGGAAACACAAAAGACCCCAAATAGCCAAAGCAACCTTGAGAAAGAAAAACAGAGCTGGAGGCATCAGGCTACTGGACTTCACACTCTACCACAAAGCTATAGTCATCAAGACAATATGGTACTGGCACAAAAACAGAAACATAGATCAATGGAACAGGGTAGAAAGCCCAGAGATAAACTCACGCACATAAAAGGAGGCAACAATATACAACGGAGAAAAGACAGCCTCTTCAGTAAGTGGTGCTGGGAAAACTGGACAGCTGCATGTAAAAGAATGAAATTAGAACACTCCCTAACACCATACACAAAAATAAACTCAAAATGGATTAAAGACCTAAATGTAAGGCCAGACACTATAAAACTCATAGAGGAAAACAGGCAGAGCACTCTATGACATAAATCACAGCAAGATCCTTTTTGACCCACCTCCTAGAGAAATGGAAATAAAAACAAATATAAGCAAATGAGACCTAATGCAACTTAAAAGCTTTTGCACAGCAAAGGAAACTATAAATGAGACGAAAATACAACCCTCAGAATGGGAGAAAATATTTGCAAATGAAGCAACTGACAAAGGATTAATCTCCAAAATATACAAGCAACTCATGCAGCTCAATATCAAAAAAAAAAAAAAAACCCAATCAAAAAATGGGCAAAAAAACCTAAATAGACATTTCTCCAAAGAAGATATACAGATTGCCAACAAACACATGAAAGGATGATCAACATTACTAATCAGTAGAGAAATGCAAATCAAAACTACACTGAGGGGGGGGACCTTGAAGATGGCGGAAGAGTAAGACGCGGAGATCAACTTCATCCCCACGGATACACCAGAAATACATCTACACGTGGAACAACTCCTACAGAACACCTACTGAAGGCTGGCAGAAGACCTCAGACCTCCCAAAAGGCAAGAAACTCCCCATGTACCTGGGTAGGGCAAAAAGAAAAAAAAGAAAAAACAGAGACAAAAGAATAGGGACGGCACCTGCACCAGTGGGAGGGAGCTGTGAAGGAGGAAAAGTTTCCACACACTAGGAAGTCCCTTCGCGGGCGGAGACTGCGGGAGGCGGAGGGGGGAGCTTCGAAGCCGCGGAGGAGTGCACAGCAACGGGTGCGGAGGGCAAAGCGGGGAGATTTCCCGCACAGAGGATCGGTGCCGACCGGCACTCACCAGCCCGAGAGGCTTGTCTGCTCACCCGCCGGGGCGGGCGGGGCTGTGACCTGAGGCTCAGGTTTCAGTTTCAGTCGGAGCGCAGGGAGAGGACTGGGGTTGGCGGCTTGAACATAGCCTGAAGGGGTTAGTGCACCACGGCTAGCCGGGAGGGAGTCCGGGGAAAAGTCTGCACCTGCCGAAGAGGCAAGAGACTTTTTCTTCCCTCTTTTTTTCCTGGTGCGCGAGGAGAGGGGTTTAAGAGCGCTGCTTAAAGGAACTCCAGAGATGGGCGCGAGCCACGGCTAAAAGCTCGGACCCCAGAGACGGGCGCGAGCCGCGGCTAAAAGCACGGACCCCAGGGACAGGCGGAAGACGCTAAGGCTGCTGCTGCCGCCATCAAGGGGCCTGTGTGCGAGCACAGGTCACTATCCACACCCCTCTTCCGCGGAGCCTGTGCAGCTCGCCACTGCCAGGTTCCCAGGATCCAGGGCCAACTTCCCTGGGAGAACGCATGGTGGGCCTCAGGCTGGTGCAACGTCATGCTGGCTTCTGCTGCCGCAGGCCCGCCCCGCACGCAGTGTCTCTCCCTCCCCCCCGGCCTGAGTGCGCCAGAGCCCCCGAATCAGCGGCTCCTTTAACCCCATCCTGTCTGAGCAAAAAACAGATGCCCTCCAGCGACCTACACGCAGAGGCAGGGCCAAATCCAAAGCTGAGCCCCTGTGAGATGTGAGAACAAAGAAGAGAAAGGGAAATCTCTCCCAGCAGCCTCAGAAACAGCGGATTAAAGCTCCACAATCAACTTGATGTACCCTGCATCTGTGGAATACATGAATAGACAACGAGTCATCCCAAATTGGGGAGGTGGGCTTCGAGAGCAAGATCTATGATTTTTTCCCCTTTTCCTCTTTTTGTGAATGTGTATGTGTGTGCTTCTGTGTGAGATCTTGTCTGTATAGTTTTGCTTCCACCATTTGTCCTAGGGTTCTATCCGTCCATGTTTTTTTTTTTAATTTTTTTTCTTAATAATTAATTTTAATTTTAATAACTTTATTACACTTTACCTTCGTTCTTTCTTTCTTTCTCTTTCTTTCTTTCTTTCCTTCCTTCCTTCCCTCCTTTGGACAATGAATCATCCCAAATTGAGGAGGTGGTCTCTGAGAGCAAGATTTATGATTTTTTTCCCCTTTACCTCTTTTTGTGAGGGTGTATGTGTATGCTTCTGTGTAAGATTTTGTCTGTATAGCTTTGCTTCCAACATTTGTCCTAAGGTTCTATCCGTCCCTTTTTTTTTTTTCTAAATAAGTATTTTTTAATACAATACTTTATTATACTTTATTTTATTTGACTGTATCTTCTTTCTTTCTGTCTTTTTTCCTTCTTTCCCTCCTTCCTTCCTTCCTCCCTCCCTCCTTCCTTCCTTTCTTTCTTTCTTTCTTTCTTTCTTTCTTCCTCCCTTCCTTCGTTCCCTCCTTTCCTTCTTTTTTCTTCATACTTCCACTAATTCTCTCTACTTTTTCTCCCTTTTATTCTGAGCCATGTGGATGAAAGGCTCTATGTGCTCCAGCCAGGAGTCAGGGCTCTGCCTCTGAGGTAGGAGAGCCAACTTCAGGACACTGGTCAACAAGAGACCTCCCAGCTACACATAATATCAAATGGTGAAAATCTCCCAGAGACCTCCACCTTAACACCAGCACCCAGCTTCACTCAACGACCAGCAAGCTACAGTGCTGGACAACCTATGCCAAACAACTAGCAAAACAGGAACACAACCCCACCCATTAGCAGAGAGGCTGCCTAAAATCATAATAAGTCCACAGACACCCCAAAACTCACCACCAGACGTGAACCTGCCCACTAGAGAGACAAGATCCAGCCTCATCCACCACAACACAGGCACTAGTCCCCTCCACCAGGAAGCCTACACAACCCACTGAACCAACTTTAGCCACTGGAGACAGACATCAAAAACAGCGGGAACTACAAACGTGCAGCCTGCAAAAAGGAGACCCCAAACACAGTAAGATAAGCAAAATGAGGAGATAGAAAAACACACAGAAGATAAAGGAGCAAGATAAAAATGCACCAGACCTAACAAATGAAGAGGAAATAGGCAGTCTACCTGAAAAAGAATTCAGAATAATGATAGTAAGGATGATCTGAAATCTTGGAAATAGAATGGCCAAAATGCAAGAAACAGTTAACAAGGACCTAGAAGAAATAAAGATGAAACAAGCAACGATGAACAACACAATAAATGAAATTAAAAGTACTCTAGATGGGATCAATAGCAGAATAACTGAGGCAGAAGAACAGATAAGTGACCTGGAAGATAAAATAGTGGAAATAACTACTGCAGAGCAGAATAAAGAAAAAAGAATGAAAAGAACTGAGGACAGTCTCAGAGACCTCTAGGACAACATGAAATGCACCAACATTCGAATTATAGGAGTTCCAGAAGAAGAAGAGAAAAAGAAAGGGACTGAGAAAATATTTGAAGAGATTATAGTTGAAAACTTCCCTAATATGGGAAAGGAAATAGTTAATCAAGTCCATGAAGCACAGAGAGTCCCATACAGGATAAATCCAAGGAGAAATATGCCAAGACACATATTAATCAAACTGCCAAAAATTAAATACAAAGAAAGCATATTAAAAGCAGCAAGGGAAAAACAACAAATAACTCACAAGGGAATCCCCATAAAGTTAACAGCTGATCTCTCAGCAGAAACCCTACAAGCCAGAAGGGAGTGGCAGGGCATACTGAAAGTGATGAAGGAGAAAAACCTGCAAACAAGACTACTCTACCCAGCAAGGAACTCATTCAGATTTGATGGAGAAATTAAAACCTTTACAGACAAGCAAAAGCTGAGAGAGTTTAGCACCACCAAACCAGCTTTACCACAAATGCTAAAGGAACTTCTCTAGACATGATACACAAGAGAAGGAAAAGACCTATAATAAAGAACCCAAAACAATTTAGAAAATGGGACTAGGAACATGCATATCAATAATTACCTTAAATGTAACTGGACTAAATGCTCCCACCAAAAGACACAGATTGGCTGAATGGATACAAAAACAAGACCCTTATAGATGCTGTCTACAAAAGACCCACTTCAGACCTAGAGACACATACAGACTGAAAGTAAGGGGATGGAAAAATATATTCCATGCAAATGGAAACCAAAAGAAAGCTGGAGTAACAATTCTCATATCAGACAAAATAGACGTTAAAATAAGGACTATTAGAAGAGACAAAGAAGGACACTACATAATGATCAAGGGATCGATCCAAGAATAAGATATAACAGTTGTAAATATTTATGCATCCAACATAGGAGCACCTCAATACATAAGGCAAATACTAACAGCCATAAAAGGGGAAATCGATGGTAACACATTCATAGTAGGGGATGTTAACACCCCACTTTCACCCATGGAGACATCATCCAAAGTGAAAATAAATAAGGAAACACAAGCTTTAAATGATACATTAAACAAGATGGACTTAATTGATATTTATAGGACACTCCATCCAAAAACAACAGAATACACATTTTTCTCAAGTGCTCATGGAACATTCTCCAGAATAGATCATATCTTAGGTCACAAATCAAGCCTTGGTAAATTTAAGAAAGTTGAAATTGTATCAAGTATCTTTTCCGACCACAACACCATGAGACTAGATATCAATTACAGGAAAAGATCTGTAAAAAATACAAACACACGGAGGCAAACAATACACTACTTAATAATGAAGTGATCACTGAAGAAATCAAAGAGGAAATCAAAAAATACCTAGAAACAAATGACAATGGAGACACAATGGCCCAAAACCTATGGGATGCAGCAAAAGCAGGTCTAAGGGGGAAATTTATAACAATACAACCCACCTTAAGAAGCAGGAAACATCTCAAATAAACAACCTAACCTTGCACCTAAAGCAATTAGAGAAAGGAGAACAAAAAAAACCCAAAAGCTACCAGAAGGAAAGAAATCATAAAAATCAGATAAGAAATAAATGAAAAAGAAATGAAGGAAACAATAGCAAAGATCAATAAAACTAAAAGCTGGTTCTTTGAGAAGATAAACAAAATAGATAAACCACTAGCCAGACTCATCAAGAAAAAAAGGGAGAAGACTCAAATCAATAGAATTAGAAATGAAAGAGGAGAAGTAACAACTGACACTGCAGAAATAAAAAAGATCATGAGAGATTACTACAAGCAACTCTATGACAATAAAATGGAAAATCTGGAAGAAATGGACAAATTCTTAGAAATGCACAACCTGCCAAGACTGAATCAGGAAGAAATAGAAAATACGAACAGACCAATCACAAGCACTGAAATTGAAACTGTGATTAAAAATCTTCCAACAAACAAAAGCCCAGCACCAGATGGCTTCACAGGCAAATTCTATCAAACATTTAGAGAAGAGCTAACACCTATCCTTCTCAAACTCTTCCAAAATTTAGCAGAGGAAGGAACACTCCCAAATTCCTTCTACAAGGCCACCATCACCTTGATACCAAAACCAGACAAGGATGTCACAAGGAAAGAAAACTACAGGCCAATATCATATGAACATAGATGCAAAAATCCTCAACAAAATACTAGCTAACAGAATCCAACAGCACATTAAAAGGATCATACACCCTGACCAAGTGGGGTTTATTCCAGGAATGCAAGGATTCTTCAATATACACAAATCTATCAATGTGATACACCATATTAACAAATTGAAGGAGAAAAGCCATATGATCATCTCAATAGATGCAGAAGAAGCTTTTGACAAAATTCAACACCCATTTATGATAAAAAAAACTGCAGAAAGTAGGCATAGAGGGAATTTTCCTCAACATAATAAAGGCCATATATGACAAGCCCACAACCAACATCATCCTCAATGTTGAAAAACTGAAAGCATTTCCACTAAGATCAGGAGCAAGACAAGGTTGCCCACTCTCACCACTCTTATTCAACATAGTTTTGGAAGTTTTAGCCACAGCAATCAGAGAAGAAAGGGAAATAAAAGGAATCCAAATTGGAAAAGAAGAAGTAAAGCTGTCACTGTTTGCAGATGACATGATCCTATACATAGAGAATCCTAAAGATGCTACCAGAAAACTACTAGAGCTAATCAATGAATTTGGTAAAGTAGCAGGATACAAAATTAATGCACAGAAATCTGTGCATTCCTATATACTGATGATGAAAAATCTGAAATTGAAATCAAGAAAACACTCCCATTTACCATTGCAACAAAAAGAATAAAATATCTAGGAATAAACCTACCTAAGGAGACAAAAGACCTGTAAGCAGAAAAAATTATAAGACACTGATGAAAGAAATTAAAGATGATACAAATAGATGGAAAGATATACCATGTTCTTGGATTGGAAGGGTCAACATTGTGAAAATGACTCTACTACCCAAAGCAATCTGTAGATTCAATGCAATCCCTATCAAACTACCATTGGCATTTTTCACAGAAGTAGAACAAAATATTTCACAATTTGTATGGAAACACCAAAGACCCCGAATAGCCAAAGCAATCTTAAGAATGAAAAACGGAGCTGGAGGAATAAGGCTCCCTGACTTCAGACTATACTACAAAGCTACAGTAATCAAGACAGTATGGTACTGGCACAAAAACAGAAAGACAGATCAATGGAACAGGATAGAAAGCCCAGAGATAAACCCACGCACATATGGACACCTTTTCTTTGATAAAGGTGGCAGGAATATACAGTGGAGAAAGGACAGCCTCTTCAATAAGTGGTGCTGGGAAAAATGGACAGATACATGTAAAAGTATGAGATTAGATCACTCCCTAACACCATACACAAAAATAAGCTCAAAATGAATAAAAGAGCTAAATGTAAGACCAGAAACTATCAAACTCTTAGAGGAAAACATAGGCAGAACACTCTATGACATAAATCACAGCAAGATCCTTTTTTATCCACCTCCTAGAGAAATGGAAATAAAACCAAAAACAAACAAATGGGACCTAATGAAACTTAAAAGCTTTTGCACAGCAAAGGAAACCATAAACAAGACCAAAAGACAGCCCTCAGAATGGGAGAAAATATTTGCAAATGAAGCAACTGACAAAGGATTAATCTCCAAAATTTACAAGCAGCTCATGCAGCTCAATAACAAAAAAACAAACAACCCAATCCAAAAATGGGCAGAAGACCTAAATAGGCATTTCTCCAAAGAAGACATACAGACTGCCAACAAACACATGAAAGAATGTTCAACATCATTAATCATTAGAGAAGTGCAAATCAAAACTACAATGAGATATCATCTCACACCAGTCAGAATGGCCATCATCAAAAAATCTAGAAACAATAAATGCTGGAGAGGGTGTGGAGAAAAGGGAACACTCTTGCACTGCTGGTGGGAATGTGAATTGGTTCAGCCACTATGGAGAACAGTATGGAGGTTCCTTAAAAAACTACAAATAGAACTACCATATGACCCAGCAATGCCACTACTGGGCGTATACCCTGAGAAAACCAAAATTCAAAAAGAGTCATGTACCAAAATGTTCATTGCAGCTCTATTTACAATAGCCCGGAGATGGAAACAACCTAAGTACCCATCATCGGATGAATGGATAAAGAAGATGTGGCACATATATACAATGGAATATTACTCAGCCATAAAAGAAACGAAATTGAGCTATTTGTAATGAGGTGGATAGACCTAGAGTCTGTCATACAGAGTGAAGTAAGTCAGAAAGAGAAAGACAAATACCGTATGCTAACACATATATATGGAATTTAAGAAAAAAAATGTCATGAAGAACCTAGGGGTAAGACAGGAATAAAGACACAGACCTACTGAAGAACGGACTTGAGGATATGGGGAAGGGGAATGGTGAGTTGTGACAGGGCGAGAGAGAGGCATGGACATATATGCACTAACAAACGTAAGGTAGATAGCTAGTGGGAAGCAGCCACATGGCACAGGGATATCGGCTCGATGCTCTGTGACCGCCTGGAGGGGTGGGATAGGGAGGGTGGGAGGGAGGGAGATGCAAGAGGGAAGAGATATGGGAACATATGTATATGTATAACTGATTCACTTTGTTATAAAGCAGAAACTAACACACCATTGTAAGGCAAATATACCCCAATAAAGATGTTAAAAAAAAAAACTACACTGAGGTATCACCTCACACCAATCAGAATGGCCATCATCAAAGAGTCTACAAACAAATGCTGGAGAGGGTTTGGAGAAAAGGGAACCCTCTTGTACTGTTGGTGGGAATGTAATTTGACACAGCCACTACGGAGAACAGTATGAAGGTTCCTTAAAAAGTAAAAATAGAACTACTATACAACCCAGCAATCCCACTATTAGACATATACCCTGAGAAAACCATAATTCAAAAAGAGTCATGTACTGCAATATTCATTGCAGTCCTATTTACAATAGCCAGGACATGGAATCAACCTAAGTGTCCATCGACAGATGAATGGTTAAAGAAGATGTGGCACATATATACAATGGAATATTACTCAGCCATAAAATGAAATGAAATTGAGTTATTTGTAGTGAGGTACATGGACATAGAGACTGTCATACAGAGTGAAGTAAGTCAGAAAGAGAAAAACAAATACCATATGCTAACACATATATACGGAATCTAAAAAAAAATAAGGTTCTGAAGAACCTAGGGGCAAGACAGGAATAAAGATGCAGACTTAGAGCATGGACTTGAGGACACAGGGAGGAGGAAGTGTAAGCATGGACATACACACACACCCTAGGGGCATGACGGGAATAAAGATGCAAATGTAAAACCGATAGCTAGTGGGAAACAGCCGCATAGCACAGGGAGATCAGCTCGGTGCTTTGTGACCACCTAGAGGGGTGGGATAGGGAAGTTGGGAGGGAGACACAAGAGGGAGGAGTTACGTGGATATATGTATACATATAGCTGATTCACTTTGTTATACAACAGAACCTAACACAACATTGTAAAGCAATTATACTCCAATAAAGATGTTAAAAAAAAAACAGCTGGTAAAGCAAAATATTTTAAAAAAAAAGGAAGGAGGAAATAATATTTAAATATAATGATACTATAATTAATATCTGCAGAAGAAATAATGGAGGACTACATACAATACAAAAGGGATAATAAGGCTGTATTTATTCTGGCATTTGAAGGAAAATTATGTCTACCACCTGAAGAAATAGGAGGCAACTTTGTTCAAGCAAAATTTTGCCTGCAGCTCAGAAAGGAGAAATGCAATAACTCATTTCCCTTTCTCTAAATAAGATAAGCCTGGATGTAATAACAATGGTATGAAATAAAATTATATGGATCTAGTAGTGGAAAAAAGCACGACAGAATGGAATGAAAAAATATAAGTTGATCTCATGGATCTCATTTAGGAATTCTAGAGAAAAGGGAATGTCCCGGAGGATGAAGCCCCAATCCAGCCAGCCGTATGCCAGATGAATAGAGCTTGTGATTTTAGAGTGCCAGAAATTCTGGAATTTATAATCTAAGGACGCTTTGCTTCCTCCATGCCACACTGATGAGTCCAAGAAATCTGTGAAGTTGTAAGACAGTAGGATCTGGCCATTTCATGAGCCAAACAGGATTTTCTGTAAAACACACCAAAAATTGGTGATAGAAAATTAAGCTGCTTGACACCACTCCTGCTTTATTCTGAGTTTCAGGACCTTTGACTCTCCTGGTGCCTGAGTTGCGCCATGACAATTTTCATCTCCCCTCCCTCTCGTTTCTGTGAAATCTAGACTTTGCCTGTCCTTACTTTTTTCTTTTAAACAAATAATTTCAAGGTATTTTAGATATCCAGAGTTGATAATATATATTCTATTCAGCCCTCATAGGATCAAGAGTTGACATGTAAAATTTCCTGTAAAATTTCAATAATGCATAGGGAAAATGCATTTGTAAACCAATACCTTAATTGATGACTGTTAGAAGGGATACATAGGGGATCAATAATTCATGTTTCACTCTTTCCAGTTTTATACTATTAACTCAAGTACATATTATAATAAATGATGTCACAAAATGTGGACACTCTGTAGAAGATAAAATAATTTGCCTTCCTTGCATTCCATCTATTCTAAGATTCAGACCAGGGATTCGGTAGTGTTAAAATAATACATTTTTCTGACTGATTTTCTTTTCCACTTTTTTTTTTTTTACCATGTAGACACTTCCAAACTGTTTTATTTTACAGCTTACCAGTTACTAAAAGCAGATAAAAATTGAATATTTGATACACATTTGAGGTAGTAAGTTTTAATGCTCAGTAGTTCATGTATACTTTCTATGGTACTGTATTACTTCAGTGCAAGAATACTGAGATGTAATTTTTGTGATTGCTAATAGCTGAAAACAAGACTGCATACTGCCTAATTAAAGTTCATACACCACAGTGATAGAGGGCTCTTGTTCTTTTTTGGGCATTGCTGTAGGAACCTTGACTCTGTCTCTTCTCAGTTTTGTCCCAGGTGTCTTAGCATATCTAAAGTCTCAGTTTCTGCATATTTGAAAATTCAATGACACAATGCATGAAAAAGCCTTTCTCAGTATCCTGCACATAATAGGGGGATGCCATCTTAAAGTTTGGCATTCAGAAGAGCAATATTTAAAAATTTTTTAAATGAGAATATTTAGCTTTCAAGTACAGTGAGGGTTTTTGTTTGTTTGTTTGTTTTTGCTTATTTCCAGCCGTGTGTGTGTGTGTGTGTGTGTGTGTGTGTGTGTGTGTGTGTGTCTCTGTGTGTCTTCTTCCTTGCAACCTCATGATAGTACGGTTCAATCTTCATAGCAATCTAATGAGTTAGGTGTTTCCATCCCAATGTAACAGGCCAGGAAACAGCTTGAGAGGCAAGATGAACTGGTCAGTGTCACACGGTGGGCACATCCCACAGTCAGAATTCTGAGAATCAAAATATGGTAAATTCTGTTCTGATTCCTTTGCAGTTATCTTGACACTGTCCTACTTGCTTTCATGTAAAACAATTTAACATCTGTTAAATATAAGTTGAAAACCACATAAGAACGTTTACATTAGGTTTGGCAGTGCTTTGGCTCCTTGAATTGTCATCCAAACCTGTGTTACACTCAGGGTATCTCAGATCAGGAATTGCCAAGAAAATCTCACAGCCTTGCTTACTTTCTTTAATAAATGCACTTTCCTACATGACTTTCAAGTCTGGAAGGGGCTCTAAGAGACTGAGCCCATGATAAAAACTAATGAGCTTGGAGGACGGAGGCAGGCAAAACAAAAGGGAAGTAAGACAATTTAAGTCACTTCAATAGTTACATAATTACTTTAATCAAGAAACTCGAATTTTGACAAAATTCGAGTTTTATTATTTATACAAAAATATAATGAAATATAATGAAATAATCTTTCACTTTTAATACTATCTTCTAAAATAAAATACCACTTTGATAACCTTTAAACCATTGTTTTCATGAATGCGCTAGAGGTGCAAGAAGCTTAAATCTGTTGCTTTTGACACACGATTTCATTCATTTTTTCAGTTAACTTAATAATTATTACTTCCTATTTCTGCCCCATTTATTAATGTAATGACCTTGTAAAAAACAACAAAGATTTAAGACAATTTGATTAGAAACATAAATTAGTAAACTTAATGTTTCTAGATTTCTTACTCCTTCTCAACTATTATTAAATCAAAATGTACTCTAAGCAGTTTTATTTATCTAGAAATAGGGTTATCCACTATAAAGCATTAGCATGACAGCATTTCAGACTTTGTAAATTAAATTGTGTGATTCATGCATTTACTAAGAATCAGAATAACTTTCAAATGAGTTAGCTCCTTTATGTCTTTAATCCTTCTTAGAAAATAAATGGAAGAAATATGATTCTTCTCTTTACATTAATACTTCCACACAAGAGCCTTTAAAATACATGCTCCAATTATTTTGTTTCTTTAATTGGATTACGTTATTTCCTAGTTCCATCAGAATCATAATATGGTAAAATGTATCCAAAATGACCTTTCTTTTCAGAGAGAACATTAAAGTTTCAAGTCATAGAGCAACTTAAAATCCTATGGTAAAGACAGTCACTGATGTAAAATGATTTATACTAATAAAGTGTTTGCTGATAATGATAAGTACAGAATCTGTGAAGAGCAGCTGAAGAAAATCCACATGTGTGACTTATTGAAATGTAATATTGTTTAGGGCTGATTATTTGTATTTGTCAATTTTCATTCTGCCTATAAATATTTAAATTATTCAGATATAAGGAAATGGAAATGGACATGTACTCTTTCAAGGGATATTAAGCCTCCACAGAAATACATCAAATAAAATAACCATGAAAGAAACAGAGACTAACATTTTGTGTAAAGTGTGAATTTTTAGGTAAAAATTATCATTTTGACCTATATGTTATGAAGAACAGGCCTCTACTCAGAACTGGAACTTCAGTTCAGTTTGTCACCTGCACAAGAGAGAGGATTATGCTGGGAGATATTTAGTAAGACAATTGCTTGGCTGTTTTCATCTCAACTCAAAATGTCCTTTAATATGACATGTTATATTAATGTCAGCTTTGTAACAGCAACAATTCAGAGCAGGAGACTTGTCTACTTATTTCTTTGGAATTTAGGTAACCACAAACAACACTATAATCTTAAGAAACATAATTTTTGAAATATGAATATCAATTAAAAAATGAAAATGTCTAAAGCAGGTTTGTCATTTTAGATATGTAAAAATGACAATATCTTTGAAAGCACTTTGATATCAATAAAATGCTATGTAAATGTAGGCATTATAATGATTTAAATTTTTTGGAATTTCTATAGATTTTGATGTAAACAACTCTTTTTCCCCAGCTACTTTCTTTGTATAGTGCTTATGGATTACATGATAGTCATCTGAAGGCAAATTTTTAACCCTTTGGTCATTTACATATATTTCTTTTTTTTTTTTTTAAACATCTTTATTGGGGTATATTTGCCTTACAATGGTGTGTTAGTTTCTGTTTTATAACAAAGTGAATCAGTTATACATATACATATGTTCCCATATCTCTTCCCTCTTGCATCTCCCTCCCTCCCACCCTCCCTTTCCCACCCCTCCAGGCGGTCACAGAGCACCGAGCCGATATCCCTGTGCCATGCGGCTGCTTCCCACTAGCTATCTACCTTACGTTTGTTAGTGTATATATGTCTGTGCCTCTCTCTCGCCCTGTCACAGCTCACCCTTCCCCCTCCCCATATCCTCAAGTCCATTCTCCAGTAGGTCTGTGTCTTTATTCCTGTCTTACCCATAGGTTCTTCATGACATTTTTTTTTCTTAAATTCCATATATATGTGTTAGTATACGGTATCTGTCTTTCTCTTTCTGACTTACTTCACTCTGTATGACAGACTCTAGGTCTATCCACCTCATTACAAATAGCTCAATTTCGTTTCTTTTATGGCTGAGTAATATTCCATTGTATATATGTGCCACATCTTCTTTATCCATTCATCCGATGATGGGCACTTAGGTTGTTTCCATCTCCGGGCTATTGTAAATAGAGCTGCAATGAACATTTTGGTACATGACTCTTTTTGAATTTTGGTTTTCTCAGGGTATACGCCCAGTAGTGGCATTGCTGGGTCATATGGTAGTTCTATTTGTAGTTTTTTAAGGAACCTCCATACTGTTCTCCATAGTGGCTGAACCAATTCACATTCCCACCAGCAGTGCAAGAGTGTTCCCTTTTCTCCACACCCTCTCCAGCATTTATTGTTTCTAGATTTTTTGATGATGGCCATTCTGACTGGTGTGAGATGATATCTCATTGTAGTTTTGATTTGTATTTCTCTAATGATTAATGATGTTGAGCATTCTTTTATGTGTTTGTTGGCAGTCTGTATGTCTTCTTTGGAGAAATGCCTATTTAGGTCTTCTGCCCATTTTTGGATTGGGTTTTTTTTTTTTTTTTGATATTGAGCTGCATGAGTTGCTTTTAAATTTTGGAAATTAATCCTTTGTCAGTTGCTTCATTTGCAAATATTTTCTCCCATTCTGAGGGCTGTCTTTTGGTCTTGTTTATGGTTTCCTTTGCTGTGCAAAAGCTTTTAAGTTTCATTAGGTCCCATTTGTTTGTTTTTGGTTTTATTTCCATTTCTCTAGGAGGTGGATAAAAAAGGATCTTGCTGTGATTTATGTCATAGAGTGTTCTGCCTATGTTTTCCTCTAAGAGTTTGATAGTTTCTGGTCTTACATTTAGCTCTTTTATTCATTTTGAGCTTATTTTTGTGTATGGTGTTAGGGAGTGATCTAATCTCATACTTTTACATGTATCTGTCCATTTTTCCCAGCACCACTTATTGAAGAGGCTGTCCTTTCTCCACTGTGCATTCCTGCCACCTTTATCAAAGAAAAGGTGTCCATATGTGCATGGGTTTATCTCTGGGCTTTCTATCCTGTTCCATTGATCTATCTTTTTGTTTTTGTGCCACTACCATACTGTCTTGATTACTGTAGCTTTGTAGTATAGTCTGAAGTCAGGGAGCCTTATTCCTCCAGCTCCGTTTTTCGTTCTCAAGATTGCTTTGGCTATTCGGGGTCTTTTGTGTTTCCATACAAATTGTGAAATTTTTTGTTCTATTTCTGTGAAAAATGCCAGTGATAGTTTGATAGGGATTGCATTGAATCTATAGATTGCTTTGGGTAGTAGAGTCATTTTCACAATGTTGATTCTTCCAATCCGAAAACATGGTATATCTCTCCATCTTTGTGTCATCTTTAATTTCTTTCATCTGTGTCTTATAATTTTCTGCATACAGGTCTTTTGTCTCCTTAGGTAGGTTTATTCCTAGATATTTTATTCTTTTTGTTGCAATGGTAAATGGGAGTGTTTTCTTGATTTCAATTTCAGATTTTTCATCATTAGTATATAGGAATGCCAGAGATTTCTGTGCATTAATTTTGTAACCTGCTACTTTACCTAATTCATTGATTAGCTCTAGTAGTTTTCTGGTAGCATCTTTAGGATTCTCTATGTATAGGATCATGTCATCTGCAAACAGTGACAGCTTTACTTCTTCTTTTCCGATTTGGATTCCTTTTATTTCCTTTTCTTCTCTGATTGCTGTGGCTAAAACTTCCAAAACTATGTTGAATAATAGTGGTGAGAGTGGGCAACCTTGTCTTGTTCCTGATCTTAGTGGAAATGCTTTCAGTTTTTCACCATTGAGGATGATGTTGGCTGTGAGCTTGCCATATATGGCCTTTATTATGTTGAGGAAAGTTCCCTCTATGCCTACTTTCTGCAGGTTTTTTATCATAAATGGGTGTTGAATTTTGTCAAAAGCTTTCTCTGCATCTATTGAGATGATCACATGTATTTCTTATACCTGTTTCAGATTTGAGAGTTCTGAATATAAAACAATGCTATGGACTGAATTATGTTCCCCACTGCCCATCAAATTTCATATGTTGAAGCTCTAACTCACAATGTGATGGTGTTTGGAGGTGGGGCCTTTAGGAAATATTCAGGTTTAGATGAGGTGATGAGGGTGGGGTCCTCAGGATGGTATTAGTCAAGTTTATAAGATCTCTGTCTCTTCTATGTGAGGACACAGTGAGAAGGCACTGTCTACAAGCCAGGAAGAGAGCTTCCAAGATAACTTGATCATGCTGAGTCTCAGATTTCCAGCCTCCAGAACTGTGAGGAAATTAATCTTTGTTGTTTAAACTACCTAGTCTATGGAATTTTGTTATGACAGCTCAAGCTGACTATTAAATTCCTACAATTTAATTAATAAGACTAAAATTCCCATTTACCTTAATTTTAAGTTTTAAAAGCAATGGAAATGAGCCTATTCCTTTAAAAACTTTATTAACCCCTAAATTTATTAAAATGTTTCAAATTTATACAAAATAAATGTATTAAACCTCAGGGAACATGAAGTTTGTCAGTGCATAAAATTTGATTATTTTTATTATAGAATATAGAACATACTGCATATAACTTTAAAAGAGATGTTAATTTTACAGTTAAATAGTATATTTGGAGAAGGGTTTAAATAGTACTTCATCTGTTTAGGTAAAATATCTTCCCTGGAGTGAAGGAAATTAAAAGAAAACTAATATGATTCTACAGAAAAAATTCTACAAACTAAATCATGAACTATAACTTTTTAAAAGGAAATATACAATTACTATACACATTAAATTCCATTTTATTCTTCTTTATGTTAAGAAAATGAAGCACATTTCCAAAGACCAATTAAAATTCTCATTGTTGAGCATAGGAGAAAACTGTTATAAGTGAAATGGTATAACTGACAAATGCAAACATGGTTATTAGATACAGTAAACTTTGGAAAAAGGATGACAGAATGAGCATTAGATAAACGATGATGTGAGATAATTTTGTGCATAGCATATAATAAAACCCAATCACAGCTGTTTAATACTGAAACCAACTATTTGGGGCCCTT
The DNA here is from genome assembly GCF_964270905.1 of Leucopleurus acutus. Lineage (NCBI taxonomy): Eukaryota > Metazoa > Chordata > Mammalia > Artiodactyla > Delphinidae > Leucopleurus > Leucopleurus acutus. Next base: position 34,008,191 of record NC_139160.1, read on the forward strand.
GCAGATACCCAAAAGACATGGTTAAATTGAACATTATTTTTCTGCTACTGTCGGTGATTCAACTATTATGTTTGTATCTTTTTTTTGTTTACAACATCACTGATCATTGTTCTTGTTGCACACAAAATATATCCAAATCTATGTGTATCAACTCTCTACAAGTATTGCATTTTGTTTAAAATTGTATCTTAATATATTTTGTAGTTTTTGTCCTGATTGGAATGATTTTCTTTTTAACTGCATTGGTTTTGATTACATTAATCAATCAACGTATTCACACATGCTTGAACTGACGGTGCATGAAAATGCTGTCTTTCTCTCTCTAATGTAGTGCATATATTTCCAGCTTAGTGGAACTATGGTATTTTGACTTGTTATTTTAATTACAAAATGAGCATACAACTTTCAACAAGTTCATCTAGATACTTGGCTTTTCTGTTTCCTAATAATGGGCTCCATTAAAGTTAATTAGCTCATTTTTGTCTTATATAGTACTGTAAATAAAATATATTTTTAAATAACACAAGAAAATCAGCATTATTAAAGCCTTCAGTTGCAAAGAAAAGTAGAGTGGAATATGTTATAAAAATCTGAACCCAACTGCTATCTCATCAAATTGAAATTAAATAATAGTCCAAGTGTTTTTCTCATACTACTTAAACTCAGATGATATAAGCCTCCACAGTGTTCATCCTTTAAGAGTTTTATAAGACTAATTAAATTCACAGCTTAAGAGTTTACCCAAAGTGCTTGAGGATAAAATTTCTTTTCAACTGCATTTTAAGTATTATTTCACAGCAATTAATTTTTTTTTTAAAATGGACCTGTTGATCTCTTTGAAGAGGGGACGTGGCTATGATCAGTTAACATTGTTATTCTGAAAACAGATAATCTCAGGTCAGACCTTATTTAAGTATATTCACTGGAAAAATTAATTTTGATGAATTTAAACATAATTTTAGTAATTTCACTTTACGTATCTGTCAGTATTTTACCAACTCCAGAATGCTGGCAAAATACTTCTTACTTTCTACCATAGTCAGGTATCATGTCAGTATTTACTAATATACTGATGAGGAAATAATGCTATTTATGGTGGTTGAAGTAAATTAGTAATACTAAAAAACAAAAGTGGATAAAATAATTTTTATTTGATTATTTTTGCTGTATTTATGTACTACGAAGTCCCTGGGCTATATTTTGTATGTGTCATAACATACTGCATCATCACTAATGAAGTATCTCCATGAATAGGACTCTTATCTAACTTCATATTGTAAATTGTGAAACAAGAACTATAGCTGTAACATACAGGGAGCAATCTGAATGTAAAGAACTTTTATCTTTAATTATGTTTGTAGTGATATATTAACCATTAAAATAGATTTGCCTTTCCATTTGTCACCCTTCATCTTTTATTTCTTCTTTTTCCTTTTTTTCTTATTTTATTAAGAATGGTATTATTATTTAATTTATCATTAGGGAGAATGTAATGCAAATAAGTTGGTAATTTAGACTGGCAAAAATTTTTAAAAGAACAGAGAGGTTAAATGTAGAAAACAATATTTTGACCTTTGAACTTTCTATCTCTTTATTATATTTCCCTCCTTTACATTTTTTCCTCTTTTACTTCCATTCTTCTTTTTCTCATCCTTTGGACACATTATCTTGTAGATCTTTAGGCCAAGTTGACTTGAATTTAAATCCAGTCATTTTCTCTCTGTAAATTGTAAGACCTTGAGAAAATTTGTTAATCTGTCAAGTTAGTCCCCAAATAGTGTTAATAAAAGTCGGGGAGTTGATATTTGCTAGATAATAAAAAAAAATTTAGTACCATTCTTTTTTTCCCTTACTCTATGACAAACTACAGGTCAAAATAACCATTATCTTTGTCATAAACCCCATTCTTACTATAGCTCACAAATATAAATTTCTGAACAAAAATAAAATGTTTAGGACTTGGATTTAAAATTTTATTGGATGGAAACATATAATTTTATAAATTAACATTTTATAAAATATAAATACTATATATTATTACAAATCTTATAAATATCCTACCTATCAGTAATTATTTTAATGTCAGTAATTATTTTAATGAAAGCAGATTAATGTATTTTTGAGGATTAATGGGGAGATAATTATCACGAGTTTATATTTTCTGGATATCTTAAAGTAAATAAAATTATTTTGGTTTTCTAGTAACCTACATTGAAAATTGAATTTGTGCTAGAGTACATTACTTTCTTACTACGTTTTGAAGGATTTATGTATTAATGCACTCATTTATTGATTAAACATATAGATATTTGAAGCCTGGTATAGCTTGGATAATGTACTTGATATTTTATTTATAGTACTAAATAATATAGAGTTTCTACATCTAGGAAATTTAGTATCTAACAGCAGACAACAAAGTCTTTGAATAATGTACAATGTGAGGCATTATTGTCAAGTGGAAAGAGTATAAATTTTAGCATAAAATAAATGTTTTGTTTGTTTGTTTTTGTTTTTTTGTGTGTTATGTAGACCTCTCACTGTTGTGGCCTCTCCCATTGTGGAGCACAGGCTCCGGATGTGCAGGCTCAGCAGCCATGGCTTATGGGCTTTGGCGCACTGCGGCATGTGGTATCTTCCCGGACCGGGGCATGAACCCGTGTCCCCTGCATCGGCAGGCAGACTCTTAACCACTGCACCACCAGGGAAGCTCATATACCACATCTTCTTTATCTATTCATCTGTTGATGGACACTTAGGTTGCTTCCATACTTTGGCACTTATAAATATTGCTGCTATGAACATTGGGGCAAGTATATTTTCAAATTAGTGTTCTTGGTTTTTTCGGATGTATACCCAGGAGCTGAATTGCTGGGTCATATGGTGCTTCTATTTTTAGTTTTTTGAAAAATCTCCATGCTATTTTCCACAGTTGACTGCACCAATTTACATTCCCACCAACAGTGTAGGAGGATTCCCTCTTCCCCATATCCTCACCAACGTTTGTTATTTGTGTTCTTTTTAATGATAGTCATTCTGACAGGTGTGAGGTGATATCTCCTTGTGGTATTGATTTGCATTTCCCTGATGATTAACGATGTTGAGCATCTTTTCATGTGCTTGTTGGTCATCTGCAATTCCTCTTTGTAAAAGTGTATATTCAGTTCTTCTGCTCATTTTTTAATTAGGTTGTTTATTTTTTTGCTGTTGAGTTGTATGAGCTGTTTATATATGTTGGATATTAACTCTTATGTCGTATTATTTGCAAATATGTTCTACTATTCAGTAGGTTGTCTTTTTGCATTGTCTTTTCATTTTGTCGATGGTTTCCTTTACTGCACAAAAACTTTTAAGCTTAACTAGGTCCCAATTGTTTATGTTTGCTTTTGTTTCCTTTGCTTTAGGAGATGGATCCAAAAAAAAATTACTGCAATTTATGTTAAAGAATGTTCTGCCTGTTTTCCTCTAGGAGTTTTCTAGTATCCAGTCTTACATTTAGGCTGGCCAAGGGCCTCAATTTGTACAAGAGTTGGTGTTGGCCTGCTAGTAGGTGGTCTAGATCTTGATATGGCAGGGTGCAAGGCTGTGGTGGTCATAGGGCTGGTGTCTCCTTGCTGGTGGGTGGGATTGGGACCCAGTGGATCCCATGACTGGTGTCTGACCACTGGTGGGTGAGGCCAGGTCCTGGGGCTAATGCTAGTCTAGTGATGCATGGGGCTGGATCCCCAAATCTCTGACTACAGGGCCCTGGGTGTTCCAGAGTTAGTGTGTAGGCCTACTGGTGGGTGGGGTCACAGCCCAGGGTTTCCTGCGGCTAGTGCCTGCCCACTGGTGGGTGAGCATAGTCTCAGGCTAGTGCTAGCCCACTCATGTGCAGGGCTGGGTCCTGGGTGGCTGTGGGCTCAGGGGGTCTTAAGGCAGTTGCCCTGCTGTTGGATGAGGCTCTGTCTCCACCTAGTTAGTTGCTTGGTCTGAGATGTCCCAGTACTGGTGCCAACAAGATGGTGTGTGGAGATAGGTGCTGGCACTAATAAGTTAGGGAGAGGTTTACAAAATGGTGCTTGCCAACACCAGTGTCCTGGTCATAAAATGAGCTCCCCAAAATGGCTGCCAGCAGTGTCTATGTCCCCAGGGTGAGCCCCAGTTTCCTCCTGCCTCTCCAGGAGGCTCTCCAAGATCAGCAGCTGGGTCTGCCCCAGGACCCAGGCTTCTTTCTTCCCTGTGTCCTGGAACATTTGTGATTTTGTGTGGGCCCTTTAAGAGTGAAGTGTCTATTTCCCACAGCTTTCTCTCTCTCCTGTGACCTTCAGAGTTAAAGTGTTTTGGAGGCTCGTCGTCCTGGTGCAGGACACCAACCCCCTTTGTCCTTGGGGGGAACCTTTGCAATTGTAATTATCCTCCTGTTTGCGGGTTGCATACATACTTGGGATCATCTTGAGTATGATGTGTCTCTGCCCCTCCTATCAATGTCATTGTGGTTGTTTCTTTATATCTTTAGTTGTACAATATGTTTTATGCTGATCTTTCAGTCTTTCTCATCAATAATTTCTCTGTAAAGAGTTGTAATTTTGGTGTGCATGTGAGAGGAGGTAAACTCAGTTCTTCCTATTCTGCCATCTTTGCCCCTCCTTATTGTATTCTTTACTGCCATGTCTTTCCAGGAAAAAAGTTTTAATTAACAATATCTTCAAAGGAGCAGTAACAAAATATAATGTTATTAAACCTCACCCCTTGAATAAATGTGTTTTTAATATTCTGTGGGAGAAAAAGTGAATGCATAAAACACTTCTGTTAAATGCTACAATGGTATGTATGTATCAGGGAAAAGCTCTTAAATTATTATTTTTTTTTCAGTTACAGCTGAGTTAGCTAATTTTTCCATTTTTATTTGAGAGAACTACTGATAAGCTAAATATGGGTAGTCAGACTAAATATTTGATATTCATTTTCTCAAAAAATAAAGTAAGCCTACCACTTCTAGGAAAACAACTTAAGGTGTCTGTTGCCAATGATAAAATTTGAACCTGAAGGAGTAGAAACATTGGAAACATTGGAAGTTTGCTAGCTTTCTATTATTTAAGACCTTTCTGATTAAGTTGGTGGTAGTACTGGCAAATAGAGTTCTTGATATTTTTTAATAATACATGTTGACATTTGGAAGATTTCCAAAACTCAGCACTGAATTCTCCAGATGACCAATGTATAATACTTCAGAATGATGCATGGGTAACAATACATCCAAAGTTGAAGATAGAACAATGGAATTTAGAGTAAGAGAGTAAAAAGTTCACTCATATGATTTCAGATTCACGTTGCAACTAACTTTGAAAAGCTACCATATTTTACATTTTGTGCAGAATCAAAAGAATATTTTCAATTATATTAAATGGCTATTAAATTTTCTGTTTTCCAAGTACATATCTGTGTGAGGCTGGATTTTATTTATATATTTCTATTCATTATATACTTCCACATGCTTATTGCATCAGCTGAAATGGAGAATCAGATATTAGAATTTAGCTATTAATTCTTAAGCCAGACATTAAAGAGATTTGAAAAAAATATATTAAAAATGTTACTCTTCTTACTAAAGTTTTCAAATGTTATTATTTTTATGAAATTGCATCATTTATATTGCCATGTAATGATTTTTGTAATAAGTTTATATAATTTTTTGTGATGTACATAAAATTTTACAAAATATCTCAGTTTTCATTTCTAATATGATGGATTTGTAAGGTATTACACATATCAACCAAAATTCTCTGTGGTTCCCAATAATTTTTAAGAGTGTAAATAGGACATGCAATCAAAAATATCTGATTAATTCTGTTGTAGAGAATAAATAAAAATAAATAATAAATTAATAAAAATAAATTGAATAAATGAGCTACAGCTACATACAGTGTGCATGTGTCTTACAACCACAATTATTGTAGAAGAAGCAAGTTGCCTACAAATACAAAACATGTGTTTCTATTACCTATCAGGCATTTAGACTATGGATTATAGAAGTCACATAAAAATAGTAATCTAAAACATAATTGTGAGGACATTATACACAGGAAATCAGGATATTGGTTATATCTAAGAAAGGGAGAAGGAGTAAATGATTAGGAAGTAATATACACAAAAATCAGGCAATGTTATAAAATCAGGCATCTTGATATCACTTGACAACTTTGTAATTATTCCTAAAATTTTTCATAACTATCTTATGCACTATTCTGAAATTATATGTCACAATTAAAAGAGAGTAAGAAATTGGTCCTAGAAAATATTTAAAACCAATAAATAAATGAATAAGTAAATAAATAAACAAACATAACACTGCAAACATTAGACAAAGAAAAAAATATATCCAAAAAGAAAAACAATCAATTTAAATAACATCACCAAAGAACAAGTATAAATTTTAAATTTGAATGATAGACATGTTTATATTTCTGCACTGCATAAATATAAACCTTCTTTCCTTCCTCATCACAATAGATAATTTCAATAATACTTTCCCATATCCTAAATACCCCTGACCATTCAATATTTCATTGCACCTGTTTGACAAAATCCTTGTCATAGACAACCCCTATTTAATTTCTTATGTCTTCATCTGGAAAAATTACCATGGGAAATGGTCAGATCTTGAATATTTTAAAACTTACCAACCTCAAAACCCCTTGAAAATCACAACTCTTTCATTATATTTCTGTTGCAACCTAATCTCATGCACCCATAAGATCTATTTCAAAGCTTCTCTCTATTCCTTTAACCGTCACGGATCTCAATCCTCCTACCCTCAACAGATGACATTTCTGTTAATAATAGTAATCAAATTTTAAAAAATTGTAAAGGAACAACCTCATCTGCTAAATATCAAACAAGCAATATTTCTTTATGTGAATACATTATATGCTTTTCTTCTGTTAGAATAGGAAGTTATTCCTTTTTCATTTAAGATTAATTTTCCCCATGGTTTTAGGGTCTCCTCTCTGTGTTTGTAGCAAGAATTGTTAAATAATAAATATAAAAGTAAAATAATCCTGGTTGTGGACACTTTGTAGATTTGTGTTTGGAATTAACCTTTATTATATTGTGTCAATATTTTGAAAATTTCAGCTGAAAACACAGTATATATGTTATATATTTTAAAATTGAGGATAGGGCTTCCCTGGTGATGCAGTGGTTGAGAGTCCACCTGCTGATGCAGGGGACACGGGTTTGTGCCCTGGTCTGGGAAGATCCCACATGTTGCAGAGTGGTTGGTCCTGTGAGCCATGGCTGCTTAGCCTGCGCATCCAGAGCCTGTGCTCTGCAATGGGAGAGCCCACAACAGTGAGAGGCTCACGTACCACAAAAAAAAAAAAAAAAAAAAAAAAAAAATTGAGGCTATTTTGTTATCACAGAGCAAAAAAACACCACAAGAGTGAAGACATATATATCATTTTTTTGTTGTTAAAATCCAGTAGTATGTCAGCAGCACACAATAATAAAGCAATACATAGCTTGGAAATCTGTTGAGAAAATCCAGTACTTAAGATATTTTCACTGATGCTCCATCTTAATTATGTAAATTGTCATTATACTCAATTAAAATACAAAATAAAATCAAGAGGACCTTTTAAATAAAATGATTACAAAACTCAGCTCTAATATATACTCTGCATTTTAATTTAATGTAATACAAAATACAGGTTAAATATGTTCTTTACAGAAATATGGATATTGGTGAATTCAGGAAAGAAAGATAGATAATAAAAATATTAGTAAATGTTCAGGACAATGTTCAAATTGTCACTTATTTGATCCTGAAAGTGAGATTTTAAAATATTTAAAAACTAATGTTTAGGAGCCTGAACCAAGATGGTGGAGTACAAGGACCGCTCTCACTCCCTCTTGTGAGAAAACCACAATCACAACTAAGTGCTGAACAATCAGTGACAGGAAATCACTGGAACTCACCAAAAAAGATACCCCACATCCAAAGACAAAGGAGAAGCCACAATGAGACGGTAGGAGGGGCACAATCACAATAAAATCAAATTCCATAACTGCTGGGTGAGTGACTCACAAACTGGAGAACACTTATACCACAGAAGTCCACCCACTGGAGTGAAGATTCTGAGACCTGCATCAGGTTTCTGAACCTGAGGGTCTGGCAAGGGGAGGAGGAATTCCTAGAGAATCAGACTTTGAAGGCTAGCAGGATTTGACTGTAGGAGTTTGACAGGACTAAGGGAAGCAGAGGCTCCACACTTGGAGGTCACACACAAAGTAGTGTGTGCATTGGGACCCAGGGGAATGAGAGTGAATCCAGGGGAGATTGAACCAGACTTACCTGCTAGTGTTGGAGGGTCTCCTGCAGAGACAGTGGGTGGCTGTAGCTCATTGTGAGGACAAGAACACTGGCAGCAGAAGTTCTGGGAGTACTAAATGGCATGAGCCCTCTCAGAGTCTGCCATTAGTCCCAGAAAAGAGCCTGCAGGCTCCAGTGTTGGGTCCCCTCGGGCTAAACAACCAAGAGGGAGGGAACCCAGCACCACCAATCAGCAGTAAAGTGGATTAAAGTTTTACTGAGCTCTACCCTCCAGAGCAACAGCCTGCTCTACCCACCACCAGGCCCTCCCACCAGGAAACTTGCACAAGTCTCTTAGATACCCTTATCCACTAGATGGCAGAGAGCAGAAGCAAGAAGAACTACAATCCTGCAGCCTGTGGAACAAAAACCAATTCATAGAAAGATAGACAAGATGAAAAGTCACAGAGTTATGTACCAGATGAAGGAACAATATAAAACCCCAGAAAACAACTAAATGAGTGGATATAGGCAACTGTCCAGAAAAAGAATTCAGAATAATGATAGTGAAGATGATCCAGGACCTCGGAAAAAGAATGGAGGCAAAGATCAAGAAGATGCAAGAAATGTTTAACAAAGACCTAGAAGAATTAAAGAACAAACAAATAGAGATGAAAAATACAATAACTGAAATGAAACCTACACTAGAAGGAATCAATAGCAGAATAACTGAGGCAGAAGAATGGATAAGGGACCTGGAAGAAAGAATGGTGGAATTCACTGCTGCTGAACAGAATAAAAAAAAAAAAAAGAATGAAAAGAAATGAAGGCAGGTGAAGAGACTTCTGGGACAACATTAAATGCAACAACATTCGCATTATAGGGATTCCAAAAGGAGAAGAGAGAGAGAAACAACCTGAGAAAATATTTGAAGAGATTATAGTTGAAAACTTCCTTAACATGGGAAAGGAAATAGCCACCCAAGTCCAGGAAGAACAGAGAGTCCCATACAGGATAAACCCAAGAAGAAGCACACTGAGACACAGAGTAATCAAATTGGCAAAACTTAAAGACAAAAAAAAATTATTGAAAGCAACAAGGGAAAAAAGACAAATAACATACAAGGGAACTCCCATAAGGTGAACAGCTGATTTCTCAGCAGAAACTCTACAAGCCAGAAGGGAGTGGCATAATATATGTAAAATGATGAAAGGGAAGAACCTACAACCAAGATTACTCTACCCGGCAAGGATCTCATTCAGATTTGACAGAGAAAACAAAAGCTTTACAGATAAGCAAAAGTTAAGAGAATTCAGCACCACCAAACCAGCTCTACAAGAAATGCTAAATGAGCTTATCTAAGTGGGAAACACAAGAGAAGGAAAGGACCTACAAAAAGAAGCTCCCCAAAATTAAGAAAATGGTCATAGGAACATACATATGGATAATTACGTTAAACGTGAATGGATTAAATACTCCAACCAAAAGACACAGTCTTGCTGAATAGATACAAAAAAATGATCCATATATATTTTGTCTACAAGAGACCCACTTCAGACCTAGGGACACATAAAGACTGAAAGGGATGGAATGAAAAGAGATATACCATGCAAATGGAAATCAAAACAAAGCTGGAGTAGAAATACTCATATCAGATAAAATAGACTTAAAACTAAAGAATGTTACAAGAGACAAGGAAGGACACTACATAATGATCAAGGGATCAATCCAAGATGAAGATATAACAATTATAAATATATATGTACCCAACATAGGAGCACCTAAATACATAAGGCAACTGCTAACAGCTATAAAAGAGGAAATAAACAGTAACACAATAATAGTAGGGGACTTTAACACCTCACTTACACCAATGGAAAGATCATTCAGACAAAAAATTAATAAGGAAACAGAAGCTTCAAATGACACAATAGACCAGATAGATTTAATTGATATTAATAGGATATTCCACCCAGAAACAGCAAATTACACTTTCTTCTCAAGTGTGCATGGAACATCCTGGTTCACAAATGAAGCCTAGGTAAATTGAAGAAAATTGAAATCATATCAAGCATCTTTTCTGACCAAAATCTATGAGATTAGAAATGAATTACAGGGAAAAAAACATAAAAAATACAAACACATGGAGGCTAAACCATACGTTACTAAATAACCAAGAGATCAATGAGGAAATCAAAGAGGAAATCAAAAAATACTCATAGACAAATGACAATGAAATCACAACGATCCAAAACCTATGGGATGCAGCAACAGCAGTTCTAAGAGGGAAGTTTATAGCTATACAAGCCTACCTCAAGAAACAAGAAAAATCTCAAATAAACAATTGAACTTTGCACCTGAAGGAACTAGAGAAAGAAGAACAAACAAAACCTAAAGTTAGCAGAAGGAAATAAATCACAAAGACCAGAGCAGAAATAAATGAAATAGAAACAAAGAAAACAATAGCAAAGATCATTAAAACTAAAGGCTGATTCTTTGAGAAGATAAACAAAGTTGATAAAACATTAGCCAGACTAATCAAGAAAAAGAGGGAGAGGACTCAATTCAATAAAGTTAGAAATGAAAAAGGAGAAGTTCCAATAGACACTGCAGAAATACAAAGCATCCTAAGAGACTACTACAAGCAACTCTATGCCAATAAAATGGACAACCTGGAAAAAGTGGACAAATTCTTAGAAAGGTATAACCTTCCAAGACTGAACCAGGAAGAAAGAGAAAATATGAACAGACCAATCACAATGAATGAAATTGAAACTGTGATTAAAAAATCTTCCAACAAACAAAAGTCCAGGACCAGATGGCTTCACACGTGAATTCTATCAATCATTTAGAGAAGAACTAACACCCATCCTTCTCAAACTCTTCCAAGAATTTTCAGCGTAAGGAACACTCCAAAACTCATTCTAGGAGGCCACCATCACCCTGTTACCAAAACTAGACAAAGATACTACAAAAATAGAAAACTACAAGCCATATATCTGATGAATATACATGCAAAAGTCCTCAACAAAATACTAGCAAACAGAATCCAACAACACATTAAAAGGATCATACACCATGATCTAGTGGGATTTAGCCCAGGGATGCAAGGATTCTTCAATATATGCAAATCAATCAATGTGATACATCATATTAACAAATTGAAGAAGAAAAACCATATGATCATCTCAATAGATGGAGAGAAAGCTTTTGACACAATTCAACACCCATTTATGATAAAAACTCTCCAGAAAGTGGGCATAGAGGGAAACTATATCAACTAAATCAATGCCATATACAACAAACCAACAGCAAACATCATTCTCAATGGTGAAAACCTGAAAGCATTTCCTCTAAGATCAGGAATAAGACAAGGATATCGACTCTCACCACTATTATTCAGCATAGTTTTGGAAGTCCTAGCCATGGCAATCAGGGAAGAAAAAGAAATAAAAGAACTAAATATTGGAAAAGAAGAAGTAAAACTGTCACTGTTTGCAGATGACATGATACTATACATAGAGAATCCTAAAGATGCCACCAGAAAACTAGTATAACTAATTAATGAATTTGGTAAAGTTGCAGGATACAAAATTAATGCACAGGAATCTCTTGCATTCCTATACACTAATGATGAAAAATATGCAATAGAAATGAAGGAAACACTCCCATTTACCATTGCTACAAAAAGAATGAAATGCCTAGGAATAAACCTACCTAGGGAGACAAAATACCTGTATGCAGAAAACTATAAGAAACTGATGAAAGTAATTAAAGATGATACCAACAGATGGAGAGATATACCATGTTCTTGGATTGGAAGCATCAATATTGTGTAAATGACTATACTACCCAAAGCAATCTACAGATTCAATGCAATCCCCATAAAATTACCAATGGCATTTTTTACAGAACTAGAACAAAACACCTAAAAATTTGTGTGGAGGCACAAAGGACCCCGAATATCCAAAACAGTCTTGAGGGAAAAAAGCGGAGCTGGATGAATCAGACTCCCTGACTTCAGGCTATACTATAAAGCTGCAGTAATCAAGACAATATGGTACTGACACAAAAACAGAAACTTAGATCAATGGAACAAGATAGAAAGCCCTGAGGTAAACCCACACACCTATGGTCAACTAATTTATGACAAAGGAGGCAAGGATACAAAATGGAGAAAAGACAGTCTCTTCAATAAGTGGTGCTGGGAAAACTGGACAGCTACATGTAAAAGAATGAAATTAGAACACTCCCTAACACCATACACAAAAATAAACTCAAAATGGATTAGAGACCTAAATATAAGACTGGACACTATAAAACTCTTAGAGGAAAACATAGGAAGAACATTCTTTGACATAAATCACAGCAAGATCTTTTTTGATCCACCTCCTTGAGTAATGGAAATAAAACCAAAAATAAACAAATGGAACCTAATGAAACTTAAAAGCTTTTGCACAGCAGTGGAAACGATAAACAAGAGAAAAAAACAACACTCAGAATGGGAGAAAATATTTGCAAAGGAATCAATGGACAAAGGATTAATCTCCAAAATATATAAACAGCTCATGCAGCTCAATATTAAAAAAACAAACAACTCATTCCAAAAATGGCCAAAAGACCTAAATAGACTTTTCTCCAAAGAAGACGTACAGATGGCCAAGATGCACATGAAAACTTGCTCAACATCACTTATTATTAGAGAAGTACAAATCAAAACTACAATGAGGTATCACCTCACACCAGTTAGAATGGGTGTCATGAGAAAATCTACAAACAACAAATGCTGGAGAGGGTGTGGAGAAAAGGACACCCTCTTGCACTGTTGGTGGGAATGTAAATTGATACAGCCACTATGGAGAACACTATGGAGGTTCCTTAAAAAAATAAAAATAAAATCACCATATGATCCAGCACTCCCACTACTGGGCATATACCCAGAGAAAACCATAATTCAAAAAGACACATGCCCCCCAATGTTCATTGCAGCACTATTTACAATAGCCAGGTCATGGAAGCAAGCTAAATGCCCATCGACAGAGAAATGGATAAAGAAGATGTGGTGCATATATACAATGGAATATTACTCAGCCATAAAAAGGAATGAAATTGGGTCATTTGTTGAGACGTGGTTGGATCTAGAGACTGTCATACCAAGTGAAGTAAGTCAGAAAGAGAAAAACAAATATATATTAAAGTATATATATATGGAACCTAGAAAAATTGTACAGATGGACCTGTTTGCAGGTGAGAAATTGAGACACAGATGTAGAGAACAAACATATGGGCACCAAGCGGGGAAAGCAGCAGTGGGTGGGGTGGGGGTTGGGGTGTGATGAATTTGGCAATTGGGATTGACATGTATACACTGATGTGTATAAAATTAATGACTAATAACAACCTGCTGTATAAAGAAAAAAATAAAATTAAAAAAATTAAAAAATATATTGCTTATGTTTTCTGTTAACAGTTTAATGATTTCAGATCTTACATTTAAGTGTTTCATTTATTTTGAGCTTACTTTTTACATGGTATGTGTAAGTAATCCAGTTTGATTCTTTTGCATGTAGCCGTACAGTTTTCCCAACACAATTTATTGAAGAGACTGTTTATCCCCCAATCTATATTCTTGTGTTGTTTGTGGTAGATTAAGTGACCTTATAAGTGTGTGTGTTTATTTCTTGGCTGTCTGTTCTGTTCTATTGATCTTTATGTCTGTTTTTGTTGCTGTATCATACTGTTATTATTCTGGCTTTGTAGTATAGTTTGAAATCAGGGAAGAGAAAACCTGCAGCTTTTTTCTTTCTCAAGATTCTTTCTCAAGGTTGTTGAAATCTTCTACTATTATTGTGTTACTGTCAATTTCTCCCTTTAAGTCTGTTAATATTTGCTTTGTTTGGTGCTCCTAGATTGACTATTTAGGGTGTGTTGTGTTTTCATACAAATTTTAGAATTATTTGTGCCAGTTCTGTGAAAAATGCCTTTGGTATTTTGATAGGGATTTCACTGAATCTGTAGTTTGCCTTGGAGAGCATGATCATTTTAACAATATTAATTCTTCCAATTCATGAAAATGGTATATGTTAGATTTGGTTAGATTTATTTCTAGGTATTTTATTCTTTTCCATGTGGCTGTAAATGGTATTTTTTCCTTAATTTCTCTTTCTCATAAATCATTGTTAGGAATGCAACAGATTTGCATATATTAATTTTGTATCCTCAACCTTTACTGAATTCATTGATGAGTTCTATTAGTTTTTGGTGGTGTCTTAAGGATTTTCCATGAATAGTACCATGTCATGTGCAAACAGTGACAGTTTTACTTTTTCCTTTTCAATTTTGGTGCCTCATTTATTTTTCTTCCAATAGTCTGTTGAATAAAAGTGGTGAGCATGGGCATCTTTGTCTTATTCCTGATCTTAATGGAAATGCTTTTCAGCTTTTCACTATTGAGTATGATGTTAACTGTGAGTTTGTCATATATGGCCTGTATTATGTTGAGATATGTTCTCTCTCTACCCAGTTTCTGGACAGTTTTTATCATAAATGGGCTTAGAATTTTGTTAAAAATCCTTTATCTATTGGGTTGATCATAGATTATTTTTCAGTTTGCTACTGTGGTGTATCACACTGCTTAATTTGCAGATATGGAACCATCCTTTCATCCATGGATCAAATCTTACTTGATCATGAGTGGTGTATGATCCTTATGATGTATTGTTGAATTTGTTTGCTATTATTCTGTTGAGGATTTTTACATGTAATTTTATCAGTGTTATTGGTGTCTAATTTTCTGTTTTTATGGTTTCTTTGCCTTATTTTAGCATCAGGGCAATCCTCCAGAATGGGTTTGGAAGTGTTTCTTCTTCTGAAATTTTTGGAATAGTTTGAGAATGATAGGTGTTAACTCTTATTTAAATGTTTGGTAGAATGCACTTGTGAAGCTATCTAATCCTAGACTTTTGTTTGGTGGGAGTTTTTTAACAATTGGTGTTTTCATATTGTCTATTTCTTCCTGATTCAGTCTTGGGAAATTGTACCTTTCTAGGAACTTATCCATTTTTTCTATGTTGTTCATTTTTTGGCATATAATTTTTCATAGTAATCCCTTATAATTCTTTGTATTTCTGGGTGTCAGTTGTAACTTCTCCTTTTTTCTCTGATTTTATTTGTTTGGGCCCTATCTCTCTTTTTGTTAATGAGTCTAGTTAAAGATTCATCAATTTTGTTTACCTTTCTGAAGAACTGTCTTTTAGTTTGATTGATCTTTCTATTCTATTTTTTTGTCTAAATTTATTTCTGCTCTGATCTTTATGATTTCTTTCTTTTACTAACTTTGAGCTGTTCTTCTTGTTGTAGTTCCTTTAGGTAGAAGATTAGATTGTTTGAGATTTTTCTTGTTTCCTGAGGTAAGCTTGCAATAGCAATATCAACTTACCTCTTTGAACTGCTTTTGTTGTGTCTCATAGATTTTGGATCACTGTGTTTTCCTTTTCATTCATTTCCTGATTTTTTTAAATTTCTTTTTGATTTATTCAGTGAAACATTGGTTGTTTAGCACCATATTCCTTAGCTTCCATGTGTTTTGCTTTTTGGCAGTTTTCTTCATTTGTGATTTCTGGTCTTAAACTCTTGTAGTTAGAAAGATGCTTAATATGATTTCAATATTATAGATTTACTGAGGCTTGTTTTGTGCCTAGCATGTGATCTACCCTGGAGAATGTTCCATGTGCATTTGAAAATAATGTAATATATATTCTACTGCTCTTGGATGGAATGTTCAATAAGTATCTATTAAATCTATTGAGTTTAATGTGTCATTTAAGGCTAGT
This sequence comes from Leucopleurus acutus, assembly GCF_964270905.1. Classification (NCBI taxonomy): domain Eukaryota; kingdom Metazoa; phylum Chordata; class Mammalia; order Artiodactyla; family Delphinidae; genus Leucopleurus; species Leucopleurus acutus. The sequence continues at coordinate 34,024,313 of NC_139160.1, forward strand.
GTTTCCATATTGATTTCCTGTGTAAATGATCTGTCCATTGATGTAAGGAGGTTGTTAAAATCTTCTACTATTATTGTGTTACTGTCAATTTCTCCCTTTAAGTCTGTTAATATTTGCTTTGTTTGGTGCTCCTAGATTGAGTGCAAATATATTTATAATTGTTATATCTACTTGTTGGATTGATTATTTTACTATTATGCAATGTCCTTCTTTGTCTCTTGTTATAGTATTTGTTTTAAAGTTGTTTTGTCTGATATAAGTATTGCTACCCTGGCTTTTTTTCTTTTCTTTTTTTCTTTTCTATTTTTACCTTTTCCATCTTCTCAATCTGTGTGTGTCTTTAGATCTGAAGTGAGTCACATGTAGGCAGCATGTATATAGGACTTGTTTTTGTATCCATTCAGCTAGTCTATATCTTTCAATTGGAGTATTTAATCCATTTAAATTTAAAGTAATTATGGACAGCTACATACTTATTGCCATTTTGTTAGTTGTTTTCAAGGTATTTTTAGCTCTTTTTTTGTTTCTTTTTTCCTTAGTGTTATGTTTGGTTTCCCTTCTATAATTTTTGTGTATGTGTATCTATTGTATGTTTTTTGCTTGCATATATATATATATATAAAATCATAAATGCATGATTATTTTAAGTTGACGGTCACTTAAGTTTGAACACATTCTAACAGCCCTGTATTTTCTACTCCTCCCTCACAGTTAATATTTTTGACATCAGGTTTTACATCTTTTTGTTGTATATCCCTTAAGCATTTATTGTGGATATAAATGATTTTACTAATTTTCTTTTTTAGCCTTCCTACTAGCTTTATAAGTGGTTGATCTACTACCTTTACTGTATATTTGCCTTTACTAATGAGATTTTTCCCTTTTGTGAATTTTATATTTCTATTTTTGTCTGTTTCTTTTCTGTTTAGATAAGTTTCTTTAACATTTTTTTGTAAAGCCAAACTCTTTTAGCTTTTGCTTGTCTGTAAAAGTCTTTATCTCTCCTTCAAATATGAATGATACCTTGCTGCATAGAATATTCTTGGTTGTGGGTGAATTTTTCCCTTTCACCATTTTAAATATGCCCTGTCACTCCCTTTGTCACTCCTCTGCCACTCCCTTTGGACTACAGAGTTTCTGTTAGAAAGTCATCTGATAGCCTTATGAGTTTCCTTTTATGTGACTTGTTGCTTTACCCTTGCTATTTTAAATAGTCTCTCTTTATCTTTAATTTTTGCCATTTTAATTATAGTGAGTCTTGGTGTCGACTTGTTTTGGTTGGCCTTGTTTGGGACTCTCTGTTTCCTGAAGATGGATGTCTGTTCCCTTTCCCAGGTTAGGAAAGTTTTCAGCTATTATGTCTTGAAATATGTTCTCTGTTCCTTTCATTCTCTCTTCTCCTCTGAGATCTTTATAATGTCCTTTTTAAACTGTCTCATAGTTTTAAATCTTTTTTTCTTTTTTCTTTTTCTATTCAGCCTGAGACAGTAGCATTATTCTGTCTTCCATTTTGCTGATCTCTTCCTCTGTAATCTACTGTTGATTCCTTCCAGAGTATTTTTTATTTCATTTATTGTATTCTTCAGCTCTGTTTATTTCTTCCATACTTTTTTCTAACTCTGTTAATCTTCTTACCATGTTCATCCATTCATTGATGTACTTGTTGAGCATCTTTATTGTCATAACCTTGAATTCTTTATTGGATAGCTTGCTTATCTCCACTTTGTTTCTTCTTCTGGGTTTTATCTTGCTACTTTGTTTCAAAAATATTTGTCTGTCTCCTTATTTTGCCTAATATTCTGTCTTTATTTCTATGTATTATGAAGGTTGGATACATTTCTTGACATTGGAAAAATGTCCTTATGCAGGAGATATCCTGTGAAACCCAGTAACATACTTCCATCTGTTCACCAAAGCTCTATGGTCTAGAGGTACTGCCTATGTGATCTGTGTGAGCCTTTTTGTTGTGACAGGGTTGACTACCATGCATGTGCTGGTAGACATGGATGGCCCCTTCCCGTTTGTTAGTTAGGATTTTCCTAGTGCAGATGTTGTTAGCTGCTGGTGGGCACAGCTTCATCCTGGTGCAGCTGGCTGCACAGCCCAGGGAGGTCCAGTCCTGGTACTGGCCAGATGATGGGTGTGGCTGGGTCTCAGCATGCCTGGGTGGGGTCTGGGGGCGTCCTGAGACTGGTGTAAGTTTGTTGGTTTGTGGGGTTAGTTCTTGATGTGGTTGGTTGCAGGACCTGGGTGTCCCAGGGCTGGTGCCAGCCTGTTAGTAGGTGAGACTGTAGCCCAAAGAGTCCCTGTTGGTGGTTGGGCCTGGGTCTTGGCATGTCTGGTAGTGCAAGGGTGCCTATGCCTACTGCTGATCTTCTGTAGGGTGGGACCAGGTTCTGGTGCTAATTAGCTAGAGGGAGGACTCCAAAGTGGCATTTGCCAGTACCAGTGTCCACATGGTAAAGTGAGTTCCCACAAAGGGTTGCTGCAAGAGTCCATGTTGCCAGGGTAAGTCCTGATTGCTTCTTGCTTCTCTAGGAGGATCTCCAATATCAGCAAGTGGGCTTGACCCAGGCTCTTTGCAAACTACTGCTTCTGCCCTGGGTCTCAAAGCATGTGAGATTTTCTGTGTTCCTTTAAAGTACAAAGGCTCTGTTGCCTACAGCCCTCTTTCTCTCCTGAAAGCAAGCCCCACTGGGCTTCAAAGCCAGATATTCTGGGGCTTGTCTTCCTGTTTTAGGACTCTCAGGTTGGGAAACTTGATGTAGGTCTTGGACCCCTTGCTTCTTGTGGAGAAACTCTGCAATTGCCATTGTCCTCCCTTTTGTGGGTTGTCTGTCCAGGAGTGTGGGGTTTTAACCATACTGCATCTGTTTGCTTCCTATCTGCCTTGTTGTGGTTCCTTCATTGTATCTTTCATTGTAAATAATCTTTTCTTCTATTCTTCAGTTTATTCTCATCAATAGTTGCTCTATAAATATTTGTAATTTTGGTGCACCTGTGGGACAAGGTGAGGACAGGGTCTTTTTACTTCACCATCTTGGCCACTGCTTACAATGAAATATCATGCAGATTTAAAAAAGAAAACAGGGCTTCCCTGGTGGCGCAGTGGTTGAGAGTCCCCCTGCCGATGCAGGGGACACGGGTTCGTGCCCTGGTCCAGGAAGATCCTACATGTCACAGAGCGGCTGGGCCCGTGGGCCATGGTTACTGAGCCTGTGTGTCTGGAGCCTGTGCTCTGCAACAGGAGAGACCACAGCAGTGAGAGTCCCGCATACCACAAAAAAAAAAAAGAAAGAAAAATCTTTGCCATTTGTGATAGCATGGATGACATGAGGGCAATATGTTAAGCAAAACAAGCCAGAAAAAAACAAATATTATAGGGTATCACTTATATGTGGAATAATAAAAGATTAAATTCATAGAAATAGAAAGTACAAAAGTGGTTGCTGGGAGCTGGGGGAGAGGTTGATAAGGGGTGCAAACTGTCAGTTATAAGATGAATAAGATATGCAAATCTAATGTATAGCATGGTGACTAGACTTGCTAATATTGAATAATTGAAATTGACTGAGATAGAACTTTAGTGCTCTCACAAAGAAAAAGGTAAATACGTGAGATGATGGATGTGTTAATCAATTCCATTATAGAAATCCTTTCACAATATATATGTATATGAAATCTTCACATTGTACACTTTAAATATATTAAAATTTTATTTGCCAGTTATATCTTAATAAAGCTGAAAAAGTTATGTGAAGTTATTCAGGCAATAATGAAGTCATATGATATAATTTGAGAGTAACACCAGCTTTAGTAAGAACTATATACAGTCCAATGCCAAGAGACCCATTTTGCATTGGAGTAAAGTTATAATAGAAGTAGTCTACTTACTCAGCTTACTATTTCTTCAGTAGGAAAAAATGAAAACGATTCACCATACCATCCACTCAGCTTAACAATTCATTAAGAAGAAAACTGAAAGTGTTGGATCACTGGATCACACTTATGAGGACTCTAGGAAAATTCTATTCCTTTTTCTCTTTTTTCTATTCTTATTTGGAAAAAGAAAAGCTTAAGGCATGAGTCTGACAAAAGATACCTTATCTAAGACGATTCTCTCTGCAACTGTTAGGATAAGCAGCAGCATTCAGAGATAAAGTTGAATGCCAAGGTTTTAATGTTGTAGCTGAATATATAAGTGAGGCTAAGGCTGTTTAAAGGCTTTACAACAGAGATAAAAAATGTCTAAGGCTGACTATAACTATCTGGAAGACTTGGACAGCAAAGAAAAATACAAGATGGAGGAAATTTCAAAATGGAAGAAATTGGATTTTTAACATATAACAACTACAAATATAAACCTATCATTAAGGTGAGGTTAGTATATGAGAAGGAAAGAATAGCAGATATTCTTTACTTTCAACATGTGGGTATATCTACTAAAGTGGGTAGTAGATATACTTTACTTTCAACATGTGGGTTTTAACCCCTTGATTTACATTATTATAATAAAAGTATATTCAGGTGGAAAATAAATATGAGGGATTAAATGAACTTCTTTTGCTGAGTAAAAGAAAAAAGATGATGTTAAAATTGTTGCATGTTCCATGTTCTTGTATGGCAGCAGATTTTTCAGCCCTTTCAAACCATTCTATGTAATCACAGCTTTTTATATAATTAATGTGAAGTACCATCTGAGCCAGTGGACTATATATATGGATGTGTGATATAACCCCAAGTCAAGAATTTCCAAATTTTGAGATACTACTAGCCTTATAAAATAAATATTTTTCTTTATGATTTTTAAAACATTAATGTCATTAATGAATTATATAATTATGAATATGACTAATATAATTACAAAATATAACTATATATTATTCAGAATTATATATGAATAATAATGAATATTATTAAAATGAGCATAAGCTTTAAAACGGCTACAATATTATTGGAAAAATTTATTTATTTATTTATTTTTTGTGGTACGCAGGCCTCTCACTGTTGTGGCCTTTCCTGTTGCAGGGCACAGGCTCTGGACGCGCAGGCTCAGCGGCCATGGCTCACGGGCCTAGCCGCTCTGTGGCATGTAGGATCTTCCTGGTCCAGAGCATGAACCCGTGTCCCCTGCCTCAGCAGGTGGATTCTCAACCACTGTGCCACCAGGGAAGCCCTACTTTTTATTTAGTGACAAAAATTTAGTATTAAATATTAAGATAGCAATTACACTATCTTAGACTATTTTGCAATTCACCATTGCTTTAATGGAATTCATTAAATAAACTTATTTATTAAATAAATTTTATGAAGTTATAAAAATATTTCTGTATTAGTTAAGAATTTGGAGATCAAGTGTCTAAAAGATCTGATACATTTGTTTATTTAAATCCAGAATCTTGTTGGCTCCCATTACTAAATAGTCCAAGCATAGGTGGTTTTGGGCTTGGTTTTCTTGGTATCTACATTCTCTAACAGTTTAGTTGCTCATGTATTTATCAATACATTAATAAGTTACCTAATAGTTATTGAATACTTTAAGTTCCTGACACTGTTCTAAGATCTTTACATCTTGTTACATTAGTAATAACTAATGCTTATGACTATCCTCTAAAGTAGGTTTCTTATTAGCGGATGAACTAGACATTCAAATAAAGCAGTCTGGTTCCATAGTCTATATTCATAAATATATCACTGCCTTGCCTCACCAAAAATATAAACAAACAAATAAATAATCAATAAAAATTATTGGAAAGTATTTCTATACATGTAAGCTATATATGGAACACATTGTAAAGGTTGGAGTTCTCATATAGGAATATGTATATCTTCCTTTTGCCTTGAATTTTTTTTTCTGCAAGGGAGTTGTTATTATTGCCTCTACTTATAGAAGACTAAAAACTTGTTCAATCATCTAGATCTGTATTCTTCCCCCCAGGGGCTATATTCCAGGTTTTAGATATTGATTGGGTATCCCTAATTTCCCATAAATATTAACACTTTACTCCTAGGTTGGGGAGGAGAGAAATGAGGGACCTTCTAGGATCTTCATGGTGGTGGCATCATTCACCCATGTAAGACTGTTCTGGGTAGGCTTGCTTAGTTATATTTGAATTTCATATGAGCAATAAATATTGCCTTATTAGTATAATATGTCCATAAGCTATCTGGAACATAAATATACTAAAAAACATTCAATGTTTATCTGAAATTCAAATTTAACTGGTGTCCTGTAGTTTATCTAGCAATGCTTGTACAGGCAACATCTTAGTTATGAAGCCTTTTAAGGCTTGTTCATCAGTCTCTTAGAGAGAAAACATAGAAATGGGTTGATGGTGAGCTTTTGGCTTTCCATTATTTTTCTCCAACTAATTTGGATAACCAAATAATTATTCTAAAAAGACTCAGAGCACAATAAGAACATCCTTTAAGTTTCATGCAGCATTAGCTCCTGGAAATACATATATAATTTCAAATGCACAAACTCTGCTTAAAATCATCCATAGACCACATATTGCCTAGAGAAGTGTTCTTAATCTGGCACATAAGTCCATTTGCAATCTGTACCTCATTTTATTTCTCACCTTTTTCTTTCATGCTACACAAGTTCCAGTTCTGTGAAATTATTTTACATTTCCTAAACAGAACATTTGGCTGGTGCTTTGCTATAACCTCTCTGCCTTAAATGTCCATCTCTTTTTTATGCACAATTCTTTTATCCTTCAAGAATTGTTTTATGTATACAAACCTTGTGATCTACATTCATCTGTTTTAGATATTTTATTATACAACTAAATTGTGAACCTTTCAAGATCAGGTGTCATATCTTATATTCTCTATATTCTCTAGAACACATTATGTAAGTTCCCAGCTGCTAGGCATTCAATGAATGAATAAATGAAAGAATAATTGTATTTCTCTAATCCTAACAAGAAGCATATGGCTACAACAGGAAGTAGAAATAATTTTTCTCGCCATTACTTAAATCCTATTATTGGTTCAAGACAACATTTTCTTCATAATTCAAAATGAAAGTAGAAGATGTAATGATATATACAGCTGTTTAATTATCATGTGAATTCTTTTCATGATACAGATTGCCCTTTTTTTGAGAAACAAGCAGAGTAGAATACATTTTCAGCATGACAGAAAACAAATATGAGAAACATCAATGTCACACCATCCTGATCACCTGTTCTGTATTGTGCAGACAAGACTTTATCTGTTGAAAATCTTCTAGCTCTGTGGAGCATTTATCTTTAATGAATACTTTTTTGAGCATACTAAATAAAGGCCTTAGCATAAGGCATATAATTCAAAATGACCCACTCTCCCTTTCTAGTCTGAAAGTATTTAAGCACGCCTCCTCCCATCCCCAGTTATGAAATTAGTAGCAGGTTTTTAATAGACTACACACTTGTACAGAAATTTAAAAAAAATCTTCTTGAACTAGCAATAGCAACAATCTCATTAAATGGATCAGGGCATGAGTTACGATTATAATCCATCTTTTAAAGCATCATGGGAAAACTATACAACAAAAGATGGTAGAAAGGACTGACTTCTCCATGTTTTTTTGAATGTTTTAATAGAAAACAGAGAAAGGGAGAGAGAACCATCATTTTAAAATATCAGGGAAAAAAGAAATTATATTTTGTATATTATCTCAGTGATTTTTGTGTAAGTTAAAATTGAAACTATTACAGTAAAATTCTCATGAATTATTTTCCCATTTAAGGAGAGGGTAGAGAAAATGGCAGAAAGGGTGAAAGTTTAATCAAAACAGATTTTTCTTTCAAACATCAAAGACTAATTGGTATTAATTATTGCTGGAAAATGAATAATTAATTTGAAATGAAGTCTAAGGTTATTTTTCCTGCTTGGAGATCAAGATAAGTGGAAATAAATATAAATTTAAAAAGTAAAATGATGAAATTACATTATACATGTTTTTGTTGTTTTAAAGAAAATAAAACAGTAGAAATATATCAAATTAAATTTAACATTTTATGTTTTTAATAGTCTTTGCTTTTTAGACCAGTTTAGGTTCACAGCAAAATTGAGTGGAAAGGCATATACCGTCTGCCCCTACACATGCACAGTCTCCCCCACTGTCATCATCCTGTACCTGTTGTGGTACCCTTGTTTCAATCGATGAACCTACATTGGCAAATCATTATCGTTCAAAATCCATAGTTTACATTAGGGTTCACTCTTGCTGTTCTATGCTCTACAGATTTTGATAAATGTGAGTGACATGTATCCACAAATACTGCATCATACAGAATAGTTTTACCGCCCTAAAAACCTTATGTGCTCCACTTATTAATCCCTGACCTGCCCCAGCCCCCACAACCACTGAACTTTTTGCTGTCTTCATACTTTTTGCCTTTTACAGAATGTCATATAATTGGAGTCATACAGTATCTAGCCTTCTCAGATTGGCTTAGAAATATAATAAGTAATAACTTAGTAATACATTTCCTCCATGTCTTTTCATGGCTTGATACCTCATTTCTTTTTAGGGCTTAATAATATTCCACTGTCTATATGTGCAATAGTTTATTTTTTCATTTACTGAAGGACATCTTGGTTGCTTCCAAGCCTTGGCAGTTATGAATAAAACTGAAACATCCATGTACATGCCTTTGTGTGTGCATAAGTTTTCAAGTCTTTTAGGTAAATACAAAGAAGTGTGATTGCTGGATCGTATGATAAGAGTATGTTTAGTGTTGTAAGAAATCGCCAAACTCTCTTTCAAAGTGGCTGCACAATTTTGCATTCCTACCAGCAATAAATAAGAGCTCCTGTTACTCTACATCCTCTCCAGCATTTGGTGTCAGTGTTTTGGATTTTTGCCATTCTAATAGGTGTGTGGTAGTATATCATTTTTATTTTAATTTATAATTCCTTAATGACACATGATGTTGAGTATCTTTTCATATACTTATTTGTCAATTGTATATTTTCTTTGATGAGGTGTCTGTTCAGATCTTTTGTCCATTTCTTAATTGAGTTTTTCACTTTCTTAGTGTTGAGTTTTAAGGGTTTTTTTTGATATTTTGGATAATAGTTATTTATCAGATGTCTTTTGCAAATATTTTCTCCCTGTCTATTGCTTGTTTCTCATTCTCTAAAAAGATTTCATATCTTTTTAATTTTACATTTAGGTCTATGATATGTTTTCATTAATTTTTTTGAAGAGTATAAAGTCTGTGTCCAGATTCATTTTTTTTGCACGTGTATGTCCATTTGTTCCATCACGATTTATTGAAAAGACTATTCTTGCTACTTTGTATTGCTTTTATTCTTTTGTCAAAGATAAGTTGACTATATTCATGTGTGTCTATTCCTGAGCTGTCTATTCCATTCTACTAATCTAGTGGTCTATTCTTTCACCAATAGCTCATTGTCTTGATTACTGTAACTTATAGTAAGTATTAAAGTCATGTACTGTTAATCTTTCAACTTTGTTCTTTTCTTTCAATATTTTATTGGCTATTCTTGTTTTTATATCTCTTCAATAAACTTAAAATCAGTTTGTTGATAGCCACAAAAGTACTGCTGAGATTTTTATTAGAATTGTATCTATAGACTGATTGGGATGAATCTATAGATTAAGTTGTGAAGAACTGATATCTTGACAATATTGGGTCTTTCTATCCATGAACATGAAATATCTCTTCATTAATTTGGTGCTTTTTAAATTTCTTTCATCAGAGATTTGTGATTTTCCTCATGTAGCTTTGGTAAATATTTTTTTAAAAATATTTAAGTATTTCATCTTGGGGAGTGTTAATGTAAATAGTATTGTTTAAAATTTCAAATTCCAATTGTTCATTGCCAATATTTAGGCAATAATTTAAGTAAGTAAAAGACAATTTGCCTTTAATCATAAATTCATTAATATTCTAGGCAATTTTGAATACAGGCACAACAGGAGAAAAATGCAAAACCACACATATCCTCATACTCATATATGCACCACCACACTAACACACATACCTTTTGAGTTTTATTTTTCAAAGATAAATCAATGCTAATGTTTTGTGGAAGATCTCACAGTGTTTGATGTGCATGTGTGTATGCGATCATGCACCCAAGAGCATTTGGCATATACAATTGTGATGTTACTTCCAGCCTGTTGACTTTATCCTTTTTTACTCTCCATCACTCCTGTAATCTGACCTTCAATCCTGGACCCATTACCTTAAAAATTCCATGACCACCATTATAATTATTCCTTTATAATACTTTCATTCCCTTCCTACCTCTCTCTCCTTGTTTCACTTACTTGACAAAAATCCCAATTCTGGCTGAACTCAACACCATGGCTTTTTATATATTTTCCCCAGGAGCTAAATATTTTTGAAGAACATTTCAGATAGGGATAAATAATTTAACTTTAAATTCAAATCACAATCCTCAAATAATTAAACCACAAAATGCCCTGCTCTTCAACTATGTTTGCTCAGTAATTTTACTTTTTCAAAAGTATGCCGTTTCCTCTTTCCTTAAACCTCACTTTCCCCAAATATTAGCTAAAATGGAAGATATTAGAGGAAAATTGCTCTATTTTTCTAACAAGCTTTCTGCAAGCTCACTGAAACCATTCTTTTCAATTATATTTATTGACCATCTAAGTCTTTGAAGGCTTGGGATAAAAGCTAAAAATGTTATGCCTTTAGGAAACCCACATTGTGTGGGAGAGACTGAAAACAAGTAATTCACATAAAAGGTAAATTATACAGTATGTAGAAGTTGATAATTGCTGTGAAATAAAGGAGAATAGGAATGGAGGAATCTGAATTATAGGTGTTGGGATTATAATTTTTAATATAGTAGTCATAGAGGTCTCATTGTAAAGAAGATTTGAAAAAGTTTCTCACCTTCTTTTGTGAGGTAAGAATTTACCATGCAGGTTTTTGGAGAAAGAGCACTTCAGGCTGAGGAAATGGCCAGGAAAAAGACCCCATGACAGGAACAGGAATGTTACCTGAACAGCAAAAAGCCCATGAATTAGGAGAAACGGATATAGAAGATGAGGGCAGATCACGAAGGGCCAACTGTAAGAAATTTGCCTTTTGCTGTGAATGACACACACCCATTGCAAGCTTCTGAACATTTTTAATCTGTCACTTAAACTATCTTCAGATTCTTTAATTCATTTTTTTTTCATTTACAGAAATTTTCTGTATTTTTTTGTTGGATATATTGGTTTTCTTCAGTTTCTTATTCCCTGATTGAATTTCAAGTATAGATGTATTTCTTTAAACATATAAAATTTATTTGTTTTACATTTTACATTAAAAATTCCAGTATTTGAAGTTTTAGGTGATGTGTTTCTCTTATTTATTGTTTTTTTTGTTTGCTTCTCACTCGCAGTTTCAGTCCTCTCCTCAGGGAGTGGGGCTCAATGCTCTTTATATTTCTGGGAAATTTTCTTAAGTTGAATTTGAGTTCTTCTAGAGAGGACCTGTGTGTGTGTGTGTGTGTGTGTGTGTGTGTGTGTGTGTGTGTTTGTGTGTGTGTGTGTGTGTGTTTCAGACATTCTCATTACCAACCTGGTGCAACATTAAATTAAATTTTCTGCTGAAGATTTTTCAGACCACAAAATTAGCTTGTGGAATTTATGTTGGTGAAATCAAAAAAGTTTCCTCTATGTCTTTTAGTTTTTTTTTTAATCAAGAAATATGAGGTAAACTTCATGTGAGAATCAGAACTTGTGATTTTGATTCTCTTGGGGAAGGTATTTAAAAATATTTTCCCCTAAGTACCAAAGTAGAAATAGTCAAATTTTCCTCTGTATCTTTCTATGTGAGAAGTTTTACTTTCTGGAAGCTATAGACTTTTTAGTTCTCTGCTTTAGTTTTTTGCTTCAGGAAATTCCCTCCTTGGTGTGGTCTCAGACCTTACCTCCAGAACCTTCTGATTCCTTGTGGTCATAAATAAGAAGCTCAAGGGCTCCAGGGTCCAGAGAAACTTTAAAGCAAAATCCAACTTTGTCCTCACTTACCTTCCTGTATCTGCTTTCCATTTGTTTGGGGGGGCCTACAGAATCTTTACTTTCATGTAAGATTAAATGTCTTATCTAGAAAATGATTATTTCTTTTATAGGTGCTGTTAGGAACATTTAATATGTCATCTTTCTGGAAATGGAATTCCCCCATTAGTTATCTTTACAGCATCACAATCTACAATTATGTTGTCTACTTGTTTTTCAGTTGTTAGTGGCCTTATCCCAAGCCCTATGCAATGAAGTTAGCAATCTATATATTTCATGAACTATAGTCTTTCCAGAAAATAGCCCAGTCCCTTGTACTTAGTAAATATAGAAGATATTTTATTCAATGATTAAATAGATAACTTCATGAACTTCTTTTTCACTTTATAAGTATTTTTCCTACTAGTGAAAAATTCTTTATTAGAGCCAATTTTCATTACTACATAAAGAAGTATACCAGAATCATTTAATTCATTCTCATATTGTCAAAGAATTTCATTATTTTTCTTTTCTTAGTATTCAAAATATTCCTGAGCTAAAAATTATGGTTTGTAATGATTTTTAAATATTTTGTTAGTTCATCAGATGTTTTCCCATAAGTATAATTATCAAGTTAAAATACTTGAAATCAATTTGAAGCTCTTTATATTTATTATAAAATTGCATTTCAGAAATAATTACAACTCCTATGAACAGTGTGTGTGTGGCAGATATAATAGTATCTGTTTCATTTCATCACTTTCTCAACAGCATTTTAGAATTTGCCATGTAAATCTAATATTATGTACAGTAATAGATGTTTCTTTTACTTCAGGGAATGAGGTTCTAAAAATGATAATGAGGAGAATATTCTCCCAAATTTGAAAACAGAGAAAGCACACAAGATGTTATAGTCTACACACTTAAAGAACAATTTTACAGCATTCACCATTTTAGGCATTACTGGAGAAATATTTTATTTTAAGAAGTATACAATGGAATATTACTCAGCCATAAAAAGGAATGAAATTGTATTACTTGCAAAGACATGGATGGACCTAGAGACTGTCATACAGAGTGAAGTTAGTCAGAAATAGAAAAATAAATACTGTATAATATTTCTTATATGTGGAATCTAGAAAAATGATATGGAAGAACTTATTTGCAAAGCAGAAATAGAGACACAGATATAGAGAACAAACACATGAATACCAAGGGGGAAGAGGGGATGGGATGAATTGGGAGATTGGGATTGACATATATACACTACTATGTATAAAATAGATAAATAATGAGAACCTACTGTATAGCACAGGGAACTTTATTCAATGCTCTGTGGTGATCTAAATGGGAAGGAAATCCAGAAAAAAAAATGTATAGCTGATTCACTTTGCTGTACAGCAGAAACAAATACAACATTGTAAAGCAACTATACTCCAATAAGAATTTTTTAAAAAAGAAAAGAAACTCAGAAAAAAAGAAGTAAAATGGAATAAAGGGCATTATCATATATAAAGTAATAGCACTTAACATTTGTTGAAAATTGACTATGTTCTAAGTGCTTTTCATTTATTTTCTGATTTAAAACTCCACTCCTTTAAAATAATGGGGTAAGGGGTTCTTCTTCCCACACTTAACATTTCCTTCCTGTGGAGGGATATATATTTCTGTGATTCTCTTGGTCTCTCTTGCTCTTTTACTCTCATCCCCAGGGAGGATGGAGTGACTTCTCTATTTGGTAAAGTCGGGCATGCTTGGGTTGGACTGTTCTTTCTTGGGAGTGAGGTCCTAGTACCATGCAGTATATGATCTGCTGTGTTCATTGCTGTAGGCTTCATAAAGTCAGGCACGTATGATACAGAGTCTGTCTAATCCTGATAGATTCAGGTTTCATAGGAGGAGGTCTATCCACCTGCTCACAGACACAAATCACAATTGTGAAGATATGTTTTATCAGAAATAAAGGAGGTATTTTGGTTTCCATAGGCTAATTTATTTTCTTTCTCTACTGACTGAGAGTTCAGTTGGGAGAGTGTATGTTATTTATTGGGCCCTCCTTACACCACCAAAAGTAAGTTCTAATTTTGGCCTTGTTTGATAGTTTTTTAAAAAACCTAGCTTATTATGGTTTGACATTTGAGAGACCAAGTAATTGTTGAAAAAAATGTTGCATCAAGTTTATTTCTAATTGGAAAGACTATGCTTGTAACAAGTTCACTATACTTTGTCTTATTAAAAAACATAATTTAATGAGCAAGGTAAGACTGGACAATTAAATGGAATGAACATAGTGGCCTGGAATCATGGTTGTCTCCAGGCTTTGGGGAATACAAATCTTATTCAGCCTAGAAACATTGGAGTATATCTAACAACTTACAAATCATTTACATTTATTAATGTTACTATTGAATATTTAAGCAGAAATACAAATTTTTAGTCATTAGCCTTTAAAGCAACTTCTATGATGCAGGTCAGATAAGATATCTACAGCAATGTTACTGCACGCAGTAAATTCTTAGGTGTTTGCATGGTTTGTTTTGATCAGAAAGGTAGTTTTCTTTTAGCATTGAAAGAAAATCTGTCTTGTTTATTAAACTGTTCAGTGCATTGGGAAATGACTTCCTCTTAATGCTTATTTCCACATTTTTTCATGGAAATATTTATTGCAATGCACTAACCAAATATCTCTATCATATCTACTCAGCTATTTAATTATGCACGTAGATACAGAAGAGAGCTTCTCTCCAGGCCCTTCCAGCTCAAAAATTCTGTAAGTTTTTGATGGGCTTAGACTTAGTCTGAGCACAATTTTATTTCTGCTTTTAAAATGTCTCTCTTACTTAGGTACATTTCCTTGACCTACAGGAGGCATTCTTTGGAAGATATGCCTTTACTACACAAGGCCTAATATGTGTAATTTTATATCTTATTCAGTAAAACATTGACTTTAGTTCATGTAATTAGAGGCTTCATTGTTTCAAATTTTGATTTTAGCTACCATCTAGTTACTATTTTTCCTACTCTTAATTCATTAATCCTCTCATAACTCCTTAACAACCAAGTTAATTTATGAACAGGCCAAGTTTCCAAAGCAATGTTTGGTGTTTTCACTTTATTTTAAGGTTGACATTATCTCTGGTATGTTTCTGACAAGTTCTATTATACAAATATTACATGTGGCTTGACAACATATTGGTTATTAGACCCAATTTTATATCTTCTGTTGAAGAGTTTCCTTTGGAAAGCATTTACATGCCGTGTCCATCCTGTACTGTGTAAAACAAATGAAAAATAATTTTCACAGCTTAGTACAACTTCATGAAAAAGCCTGGTGTAGTGGAAAATATGCAGACTCTGTAGTCAGAGATATCTAGGCTCAAATTCTATACTTATTAGGTGTGTGATCTTGGAAAAATTGTTTAATTTTGTTCATCTGCAGTTTTACTACTCTTAGAGTAGTGATAATTATACCTACTTTGCAAAACTCTTGAACGGACTTTTGGATACTCTGTGTCAAATGTTTGGCATTTAGTTATTACTCAATAAATTTGAGCTATTTTGTTCATAAATTCTTACTTAGATAGAACTATGAAATAATATAAATATATCCTTTAAAGACCTTGAGATGTTTTATTCTCAGTACCTCTAGGTTGGCATGTGTCTAAGGCAGGAGGAAGTGACAGAGCACCTCAGCTCTCTTTCTTCATTAATCCAAAGTCCTCTGCTGGTGTATGATTGCACTTATCTCTGAGGTGCTGAAGCTTTTCTCTGAAGAGAATGATGTTTACATCATTTAGATAAATGCCTTGGGGTTCCTTAAGTTAATCCATTCTTCCTCTTTTGTGCTCTCTTTACTAACAATATTAGACAGTTTTCCACTTCACAATGATTTATGCATTACAGTGTTTCAGATTTCCTGCTGCTGGTGATTATACACCCCAAAGCACCTGTACATAGTTTACACCAATCTCAGAATATACATATGGACAGGAGGTGTATTCTTGCAAATGGAATAGGCTAAGACCAAAGGGAAAAAAATTTCTTTTTTCTTCCAGACACATTGAAATGCTACAATTGAATGTTATCCTATAAGAAATTATGGAGAAACTAAATGATCCTCCTGTGAGGTATTTGAAACTCCTCTATTGGTGTAAGAAGTTGCACTTCATTTGCAATAGCTTGGATATAGTGCTTTCTTCAGAATAGTTTTAATATCTAGACTTGCTATCATTCAGAGATGTGATATGATATGTTTAGTTTAACGCTTTCTTTTGATTTCTGCATGGATAAACAATTCACTTTACTGAAGTTAACAAATAATTCATTGACATTCAGTTATTCATTTAAATTATTTTAATTTGTTCCCCTTATTTCTCAACTGTTGTTTAAACTGTCTGTCATCATTGATTCTTATTCTTCATTCCCACATGCAATTCAGTATCACGGATGTCACTATTTACATGATTTCTAAAGTTCTTCCATTACAAAATCCTCTACATTATTTATGTTTTAAAAGATAAAAGATATGATATTGTACAAAAATGAAAGGGAGTCTATATTATTATTTTTAATTCTATGGACATATTTTTAATTTTAGTGAATTTGATCTATTATCACTTTCTTAGAATTATATTTATTAAATATTGAATTGATACACTATAAAGTTCATAAAGTATGTACAGGGCACAGAGAATAGGTGCCGATTAAGAAATAGTAGAATATAATTGTTAGCCTTGAAGTCTCCTGGAAATACTTCCCATCTCTTTCCCTTCTATTCATTAGCACAAACCTATACTGAACTTTGTATATATAACTTTCTCTGCTTTATAACTTTAACATGAATCTTTAATTTCTTCAATACATTTTGTTTAGATCGATTTTGAATTTTTCATTAAAGGAGTCATATTATACATATTCTTTTACAATTGATTTTTCTTTCCTCAATAATATTTTCCTAAGAGTTATTCATGTTGTGGCATGTAGTTCATTTCATTGCCCTGTGCACAGGCAGCTTCTAGCAGACAATAAATAGCCAGTGATATTGACTGTGGCAATAGGTTTCAGTATATGAATATACCACAACTTATTTATCCATTTTACTGTGATAGTCATTCAAATTGTTTTCCATTTCTTTAATTTGTCATTATGAACCAATGTCATTATGTTGTTATGAACATTCCCCTATATGAAATGACTTGAACAGGGCTATCCATTCCATTTCTCCTCTTATTGACTGTGCTAACATCTCTGTTCCTGTTTCTTCATCTGTATAATGGGGAAAAAATAGTACTTAATTCATAGGGCTGCTATGAAGATTAAATGAGATAATAAAGTATTTAACAGTTTTAAATGCTGATAAGTATTGATGATCATGATGATGTTTTCTGGATCATATATACAAGAAGATATACATTTTGGAGTGGAATTTCTGGTTATAATATATGACACCTTAAACTATCCTATGGCAAATTGTGAGCAGTCTTCTATTATCCATTCTTCCTTCTAACCACAGGGTTTTCATTTCAGACTCTTTACAACTATGTAAAATGTATGATATGAGAGTTCTTGCCTGTGAAATGTTACGGGAAATAATGGATGCCCTCCTTCTTTTTGTCCTTAAGAGATTGATGTATACTCTTTTTGTACCACCCCCTTTTCCATTTGTGGGAAGTAATTAAAATTAGAACAAATACCTTGGAGCTAGAGATGAAAGCCACACACTGAGGGTGTCAGAACAACTTTACCAGCTCTACTCTAACACTTGAGAGAAACACTCTTTTCTCTTATTTCAGGCACTAATTTGGGGCTCTTATTTTTTCAGCAGCTAAGCCTGTAGCTTAATAAATCAATATGAAGTTGACAAAATGAGAAAATAATCAGGCCTTGTTTTCAGATATTTAAGTAGGAGTTGTTGGCACAGTCAGGAGCAGCTTTATAGCCCTATTTAGAGTGGCTATGAATGACAGTGGGGAAGGAAACCCTACTAATCTGGCAGAACTTCTAGTAGTAGAGCTGTACATAAACTTTGCTTAGAAGGAGAGATAATCAGAGATATAACTCTGAATCAGTTAATGAACATTAGTTAACATTTGGTTGAATTTTCTCAAACATAAAAGGAAAAATATTGGAGAACTGGTACAAAGTGGTTGGTGTAAGAAATATATGCACAGGTATCTTGGAATGCATTAAAATTGTGACAGTAGGCATGACCCACAAAATACTCACAAAAGGGTATTCACTGCAGAAAATAATATCAGTGATCAAGTGGACAAAATGACTCATTATACATGTGCCAGGTAACTTGTCCCAACCACCCTAGTGCTTGCTTAATAGTCTCTTAAGCAAAGTGGCTATGGTATCAGGATGGAGGTGATACATGGATTCAGCAACATGGGATTTCCCTCACTGAGGCTGATTGGGCTACTGCTACTTCTGAGACACTCAAATCAGCAGAGACAAAACAGCCCCCATTACAGCATCATGTCCTAGGAAGACTACCCAAATGTTTGGTGAAAGATTGATTTCATTATACCCTCTCTATAACAGAGGAGGAAGTGATTTATCCTCCCTAGAATAGACACTTATTGTGGTTACAAACTTGTTTTCTTTGCCTGTCCTGCCAGAATCTTTATGGCTAAACTTTCCAAATTTCATGCTGACTGAAACAGATTCCTTTCTCTCACCACGGAACTATCTTACAGCAAAAGCAGTGAGGCAATGGGATTCAGGGTTCTTACTATGTGTCTGGCCACCCACAAGCAGCTGAACTGATACAAAATTGGGAGTCCTTCTGAAGGCTCAGTTATAGGGTCAGTTGGAAAGATCACATTTTTTATATCATAAACACATGCTGAATTTTATCTGATTCTTTGAATTTTATCTAATTCTTTTTCAGCATCTATTGAGAAATTCATATTTTTTCTTTTATCTTTAATGAAGTGCATTATTACCATTGATTTTTCTAAAGTAAAGCCAACTTTTTTCTTGTATTAATCCAACTTCATTATACATTACTTCATTATTTTATTTATTTATTATACTTTCTTCATTATACATTACTAGTTTCAATTTGCCAATCATTTCTTTTTGAATTAGGAGGATTTGGGGAGAATAGGACAGAAGAATCCTTTGGCCAAATCCTTCAGGCCAAAACAATCAAAAGTAAAAGATGAATTGGAGAGATATAAAAGAGGTAGGAGCTTAAATCTTGGTGAAGGATGGAGATGGGAAATAATTAAGAGTGAATACTTAGTCTAGGATGATTTAGGCAATTGGATAAATGTCATGGTCAACAACAAAAAATCAAGAGGAATGAATTTTGGTGAAAAGATAATAAATTCTATTATGTATGCACTGATTGTAGAGTATCATTAGGATATCCAGATAAAGAATTCCAGTAAGCAAATGGATAAACTTGTGTGGTCCTAAGAGACGTTTTGGCAGATATATATAAATTCTGGAAACAGCAGACTATATATGGAAATAAAAACTCTGGTAATGGATAATGTGCTAAGAGAAAATATAACATTGGAAAATAAAACAACAGAACACAAGTTCAAGAAAAAAGAGAAATAAACTCTTTGTGGTAACTAGCTGTTTTCACCACACACAGTAAAAAGGCTGGGTTTATTCTCATGCAATATTTCCTTTGTTTTAAAATGATAGAGAATTTATGTCATTTATATATTGAAGATACATAAACAAATTGAGGATACTTGGGAGAGGGAGAAAATTTGAAAGCGTGAGAGGAAAGATATAATTCAGAAAGCAAGTCTCTAAGGAGTAGAGAGTTAAACAGATCTAAAGAAGTATTATAGGAAACAGCCTTAAACAGAAATTTTGTTTACACTGCTGAGGAGGAAATGATGCTAAAATTATAAATAAGTTGATTGAGAGAGGAGTGAGAATTTGATATTTACAGTTTTCTCTCAGGAAAGATGTGGGGCCATTTATGGAGATAAAACAAGATGTAGTAGGATAGGGACACCAGAAATCTTTGGATTTTAATATTCTGCATAATTGTGTGAAAATTTGTCAGCAACTCATCAGCTAAACTGCAGAGGGATATCATAGATCTTCCATTTTCTCAATGTAATTTGCTTTTTAGAGAAGTAACATAAAGAATAAACATTTACCAACATGTTAAATTGACCAGAATTGCTGTGTGAGTGAGGGTAAAGGGAAACAAATCATACCAACATCCAAGGAAAACACAATTTGTAATTTTCAATAAAGCTCTTCTAATTGTTTGAGTTCTTTCTAATTTGAAAACTACAGTTATGAGAACTGAAAGGGGTTGAATAAACAAGATTTTCTGATTTGTGCATTCAGTTCAGTTTCAGTTAGAATCAAGTGAGGAGTTGATTTGGATGAAAAGAGGTGGGTTGGACAGCCCTGGCTCAGTTTGAACAAAGAATATCTATATATGATGTTCATCACAGTTGTTGAGTTGATTGAATTAATTAATAAATGCTAATATTTACCTACTGTACTAGAGTCATAATAGTTTTGAAGAGTAGATGCTTCTAAAAACTTTTCACCAGGTAAACTATTTCTAATTGAATGAAAATCAAAGATTTTTTCAGAGATAGATGATAATATAATAATTAATGCCAAGTAAGGCTGAGCATCTTCAACTTTTTAAAAGATAACTGCAATTTTCAAAGCTCTTCTATGTATTTCAAAATTGAGTTGTGTTAAATAATCATAGGTCAAGAAATATATATATATGAAACAAGAAAATTGACCACAATTCATTTGTATAGGCCAGTGAAGATATATAATTTTAAGTTTTAAAACTCCTGAATTTAGAGGGATATCATATAATCTATGATTATCCTGAAATGCCTAAATAACTAAAGTTATAATTGACATACAGGGTAAAATGTCAAAGATTTGTTTTCATAATAGAGAAAGAGAGAGAAAATTGAAAATTGACAATAGTATTGGAAAAACTTGGAAATGAAGGAGAGAGACATAGAGAAAGGCGCTAGAAGTCTTTAAGTTATAAGTCAGTCTGACATAATGGAGGGAATATTTGACTTGGACTTAGAAAGGTTATATTTACATCCTATTTCTAGCTAACTGTGACCTCAACCATTTCACCACTTTTGACTTGCATTTTATTATTTGTATGTTAGAGAAAATTATATTTGTCCTGTCTTCCTCAAAGGACAAGTGCTAGGTCATGAACAAGTAATGAATGGTTGATCGACTTTTCTCATCACTCTGGGTGGTCTCTAAGACTTTCCAAGAATTTCCAGTTGAACCAAGCAACTTGTTTCATTTGCACATCTATAGAATCTAAAGGACTTCTGACCTATACAAGGACAGCAGTCTAACTGATTTGAGTAAGATTTCTTCAGATTGTTCTCATTATATATAGAAATAATCCAAAATCCTTGATCAGAAAGAACAACCCTATTCTTCCATGGCTGTTCTGTATAGTTGGATGCTTCTTGAGACTAGATTTATATTTATGAAGCTGGGTTTCAGTCATAATAAATAAATCAATCCTTGAGATAAGTTTCTTTCTTATGCTCATAGAAGCTCTATTTTCTTTGAACACATGGCAACTGTTTGGGTTTTTATTTTCTCAGCACATCTAGCTGTGAACACTGCTTCATATTTGCTTGGCTTTGTTACATCTATTGGTTAGGCAATTGTGCTCACAACATCCTAAAATCTATCCTAATATATGTCTCCTGAACCTCTTGCCTTATCAAGACACTTTACCAATTTCTTTTATTTTGTAAAACACCCAATAAAAGCAAACACTGATCTAGAAATGTTTTCTAGAAGAAAGAACAATGGTATCAAGAAGTCTAACAGAAATATCAATCCTTACATAAATAACTCACTACATACATATTTAACAGTGCAGTGTAAAATTTGGGAAAGTAATTGATGTCTCCTGATAATATATTACTATTATATTTACTCCTAAATCAAAGATCAAAAAAAGTTCACTGTTGACATTTTCATTTCAATTTTTTGTTACTAGTCATTATATACATACACACACATACCCATATATGCCTATAAATGTATATGCTGATTATATTATATCTAAACCAACAGTATATACAATGTTTGTTGTTCTTTGAACTGACCACTACACTTGATAGTAATTTCAAGAATCAGCTCATGGAACATTTATAACTCAAAGAATATTCATCTGATTATACTGAAAAAAATCTGTTTTTAGTAGAACTTTACTTTTTACCATCAGTTTTCACCAGTATCAGCAGTACTATCAGCTTCTCTGCTTGTTCCAAGCTTCTCTGCATGGCCAAGCAGCTAGGTAGGTCATTTGTCACAGAACATAAAGGAAACAATTCACCACTTTTGAAGTGGGGAATCCAAATCTACCAGCCTGTCAGTAATTCTTGCTATAATTCCACCTTTGCATAATCAGGGAGATTAGCTGCCAACAGTCTGCTCATGTGCAAAAGTACAGCAACATCTTGGAGTTAGTTTTCCATGTACATCCATAAATTTTTATGAGGGGTATATGTTCTGATCAGCAAAACACATTAAAAAAATTAAATATTCCCCTTTAAAAATGAACATTTTACTTTTTAATGAAAACATAATTATAGCAAGAGACTATTTATTTTGAAGGACATCTTTTCAGTGAAGGATTTTGTTCCAATTTGAGACCATGTTCTGGATTTTAAAAGAGCTGGCACTGGCAGATCCCAGGGCAGATGTACTACTGAGTCCATTTGACCTCCTAGTCAACCAAAGTCGAAAAATACATAAAAGCAAAATTTTAATGCTTGATGCTACAATTGAATTATTTGATACAAACAAGCTTCCTTTCTAACATGATTTCAATGTATATAAAACCAATATATATATAATATATATTAAACATGCTTATTTTAAGACAGAATGTTTTTTCTATTAAGCTTTTTAATTGGAAGATTATTTCCTTAGCAAAACTAAGGAAAATCCTTGGAGAAGTCTGAAATAAATAACACTATGATACTATCAATTTCTTAGAAATAGTATACAACATATGATTACTTTTTAAATCTCAGTGCCAAACGCCATACATAACCTCTCAGCTGTAATGCAGTTCATAGACATCAATCACAACAATCAAATGAAAAATAGATTCAACACACAAAGCTGATTGGAATTGCTTATAATAAAAGCACCAGGCTTTTAAAAAATACATTTTTCAAATAATCTACATTCTTACTTTTACTGAAGCTACTTGTAGTGAAGACCTAATTTTAATAAAGAAATTCCCCATGAACTCAAATTCTCCAATACATATTTTAATCAAAAATTAAAATGTTTCTGAAATGCAACATAATTTTATTTTAAAGTGAAAATGAAGAGAATGAGAGTTAGTGCTTTTTATTTTTGTTCCTCCTTAAATAAACTTATCTTTACTTTGAAAAAAAATTTTTGTTTATTTTTATGACCTCAGGCCTTAATGACTATGCAGACAAATGAAGTCAACTTTGCTTTTGTGTTGACATAACAATGGCTCCATTCCTATCTGCTCATACAGGTACGGACTTTGTGAAACAAAACAAAGAATCAGCATCTCAGAGACATTCCCAAGAGAACAGCTTACATGAATCTATAATAAAAACTCTGTCATTTGCTATACCTATATGGAAACCCCATTTTCTTCCTCTCCTGCTCTGACCTGCCTTGTCAATATCTTATTGCTACAGACTAATTACTGGAAACTCATCTTTGCCACTGTTAACAGTGATCCCCAAAATGAACAAGACAATAGCTTTGTCATCTTCTACTGTTCCCAAAGCCACAGATCCTCCCTGAGCCAGAGCTGTGCTGGATACTGTGCTGGGCTGGAAGAAGAACCCTCATATTTAGTCACATGTTTGTCTCCAGAGTTTCACAGTCTTTTATTAAAAGAAAGAAGAGTTCAGTTAGCTTCTGGAAATACTCCTAGTTCAGAATCTGACAGAGTCTTATGAAAAAAAATATATACTGTCAGATTTTGACACTGATCCCTCTAGCCATACAGGGATTAAATCCAGAACAAGGAAATCAAACCCTTTTCTAAATACAGACTGAGTAGAATATGGATACACACCCACCCCTTCCACCACCTTCTCACTTCTCCAGTGGCTGCTTTTGGAAATAAGTGTGAATACATAGTGATATATGTGAACAGTATGAAGGAGGGGCATCTACATGCACAGTATGTAGCAGTGGTGTAGCTAGAGAAAATAATATGGTATATACAAAGATGTTCATATATATATGTATGAACTTCTTTATATAATTAGCCAAAAACATTAAGAGCCTAACAAGGCAGGTTACTATTTTCCAGAAACAGTAGTCTTGATGAAGCATGTGATTGGTACACAGTGTAAAGAACTATATTACCATATTTTATTGCTATATAGCAATAAATAATTGTCTATAATAATTTTCCCTTACCTTGTTTAGTGGACTGAAGAATCAAGGATTTCTCATGACTACCAAATTAGAAGTAAGAATGATTTCTATAGAAGACACAGATAGATTTCTTGTACCATTCTTACCACAAATCTAGTTGCTATCCTTTATAATTGTAGGTTTGTAAAGTCAATCAATCAGAGTTTATCATATCTGAAACTACCTCTTATGGCAGAGAGGTTAGAAAATAACACAACATTGTAAAGCAATTAAACTCCAATAAAGATGTTAAAAAAAAAAAAGAGTGTCAACGTTCTCTTACTTGAGATGGAAAAACAAAAAACTCAGCTGAGAAAGTCATGGGATGCCAAACTGAAATGTAGTTGTGGAAAACAAGAACATGGAGCTCAAGATCAGAAGAAAAGAAAGACAAGAGCTGGGAGCATTGGCGAGCATTCCCACACCAACACAGAACATTAGACTTGTCCTCTACTGGCTAGCTACATCTAAAGCACCAGAGAAAGGGAAAACCTCCTCATTTTAGCCACAGGGTGAAATCAGGCCAGGCTTCCTTGCCTCCACTGGTGAATAGTACCGATGTGTTGTGTCATTTTCCTGAGGTGAGAAGTTGGTTCCCATGATCATTGTTTTTAATCTTATATACTTAAACAAGTTGTTGAAAAATGAGTTCTAGTATTTACTCAAAGACATTGAAGCTCTGTACCTTCAATCGAATTGATGTGGCAGGTCATTGGAGTGCATGGCTAAAGTTGAGGTACTTTTAAAGTATTTGTACATTAAAACAAATTTAAACTTTTCTGATATTTCTGAGGTCTTATGTGGGTGTTAAAGAACCACAGGTTTATTTACTCTTTCAAAAATTATAAACGTGGACTTGTAAATCCTAACCCCAAATCTTTCGAACTTATACACAATTGCAGCATCATCTGGCTATTAGATCAATTTGTTCTTTTGGACTTTTTCTTTGTACCTTGCTTTGATTCAGGTTCTCTTTTTCCCTTTGACTTTGCTTCCTGCTTTTAATCCTGTGACTATTCTTTCAACAAGACTGCAAAATCTGGACCCCAAAGTGGACTACCCTAAATGAAGTTTAAATTTCACAACTTGGCTAGTATAATATAAAAGAAGGTGTCCAAATTTTCAGTAGAGATTAGATTGATACAGTGAATTTATCATGTAAGGCCCTGATCATGAAATCCCAAACTCTGTTCACAGGATGATCCAGGGGACACTCCCCTCACTGAGGAGGTGAGAAATATATTTGTGAGGGAGCCCTGGTTTTATAAAGAGCTCTGGAATGGATATTCTTTCTAAGGTCATCAATGAAAATGCTGCCATTGAAATAACTCCAAAATCATAACAAACTGTGGGGGTTATCTGACCTGTAAAACCATACCATTCAAGAGTATGCACAGCAGTGCTCTATCATCAAAAGACCTGGTCTATAAAATATCAAGTTCACATATGTCCTGAAGGCATAAGAACCTTGCATGGATATTTGGCTCAGAGATCTATGTCTCCTATTCCTGCTCTATTTCCTCCTCCCTTTCAGTCTTCCCCCTTTTCCTCATAGGGAGTTCCCTATAAAAATTTACCTAAGAAAAAAAATGTTTCTGGTTAACAGCTGGTTCTATATGATAGTGCCAGAACTACCTGAAAATAGATGAGTACAAAAATACCGCCCCACTCCAGGGTGTCCTTCAAGGATAGTGGTAAGGATAATTCTTTTAGGGGGCAGAACACTGAGCAATGCATATTGCTGTTTATTTTGTCTGGAATGAGAGATATTCAGAATTATAGATCTATTCTGATTTCTAGATAGTGAGTAATGGTTATGCTGAATGATCAGAGATTTTCATTTCTGGGAAACAGGTGCAATAGGGTCTGGAATAAAGATATGCAGGAAGACATTTACAAATTAGATAGAGAATATAAAGATATTGGTGCTTCATGTGAATGCTTACCAAAAAGTAACTGCAGATTAGGCGTATTTCTGTAATTTTGTGAATAAGATAACCAGTTTTGTAGATATTAGGCAGCTTCTGTCTTCATAAACCAAGAGGTCATGTTGGCAAGAGTGTTATTCATGGGAT
Source organism: Leucopleurus acutus (assembly GCF_964270905.1). Classification (NCBI taxonomy): domain Eukaryota; kingdom Metazoa; phylum Chordata; class Mammalia; order Artiodactyla; family Delphinidae; genus Leucopleurus; species Leucopleurus acutus. The sequence continues at coordinate 34,050,800 of NC_139160.1, forward strand.
CAGCAAAATGAACTTACACTCCTAATATTTGACAATAGTCATTGATGAGTGGCCAATCTAATCTGAAATAGTATCATTCCTTGAGGATCAATCTACTACCTCGTGGCAGGTTGATTACATTGAAATATACCCATAACAGAAGGGAGAGTGGTTTATTATCACTGGATAAGCACTTACTTTGGATATGAATTTTCATTTCCTGTCCACAGTGTTTTTGGCAGTACCGTATCCAGGTACTTACATAATGCCTTAGCCATCATGGTATTCCATACAGCCCTACTTTTGACCAAACAACTCATTTTATAGGAAATAAAGTACAACAATTGGATGGTGTGCATGGAATTTACTAGTTTTACCATGTTTTCTATCTTACTGAATCAGTTAACCTGATAGAATAGTGGAATGACATTTTGAAGATTCAGGTATAATTCCAATTATTTGGTGGTATCTTGAGGGTTTGGGCAATTTCCCTGGAATATAGTATATGCACTCAATCTGTGTCAAAGTGTGGTGCTGTTCTTTCCCAGCCAGTATTTACAGGTCTGGGAATCAAAGATATAAATGGGAGTGGCTTCTCTCTTTTATGCCTTAGAAATCTGCTAACAACATTTTTGCTTCCAATAATTATGAATTTGGGCTCTTCTGATTTAGGCATCTTAGTTCACATGGAAAGAATGCTTCTGCCAGGATCACATCAATGATTCCATTAAATTTGAAGTTGAAGTTGCCATTTAGCCACTTTGGGTTCCTCATGCTAGTGAGTCAATGGACAAAGAAGGAGGTCATTGTACTATCAGTGCTGAATAATTCTAACTACTCTGGAGAAATTGAGTTACTACCAAATAATGAGGTTAAGGAGGAGCATGTCTGCAATGGAAATGATTGCCTGGAGGCTGCTAAGTACTTCTATGACAACTAGTAAAAGGCAATGGAAAACTACAACTCTATTCAGGCAGGATTGCCAATGGACCAGACCATTCAGGAAAGAAAGTTTAGATCATCCGATCGAGAAAGAAATTAAGAGCAGCAAAGTGCTTGTTGAGAGGAGAAGTTATGTGGAATGAGTAGTCTATGAAAATACTTACTAAATAGCAGTTATGGGCATGAGCAATTGCATAACTGAGAACTATAATAGTTTATAAATATTTCTTCCTATTCTGATATGAATCTATTTGTAAATACATTAGCTAATTACCATCTTTCCCTTTCCCATTCCCCTGTAATCTAACATAAGATGTGTCAACCTCATATTTCAGTATTTAAGTTACAAACTATCAAAGGGTCAGTGTGATTCAGCTAGAAATGAACATTGCCCAAGTTGGATAGAGAAATTTTATATCCTTTTAAAAAGAGATTTAATATACCTGTGGTTGGATAAGGGGTGCTTGTATAATTCTAGGTTAAATCATGACTTAGCTATTATTTTTACTGAAGAGTTAAGTATAGTTAGAGGAGGTGGGTATGATGTCAACTTGACAAGGCATAGACTTTTGTGGCTTTCTATTTTGCCAATATAACCAAATTGGAACTTACTTTGTCTTTGCCAGTCCAGGTTAGGCATAGCCATAATAGAAATTTGTGCGAGATCTGGAAAGAGGAGGTAAATGAGAAACCATTTTTATGCACTGCGTTTAGCATAAGATACCCAACACTGTGGCAAATCATACATGTTGTCTCTGTTCTGTTAACTCAAAAACTGGCATTAGATAGTACCAGGCCCACTGCCTTTCCCACTCCCAGGATTCCTCCTCTTTCAGCTTCTCTATACCATGGATCAGGTGTGTGTTTAGTTCTCTGGTGAATGGTGAATGATGTACTGAAACACTGGGTGGCATTTCCAGGGGCTCCAAGGAGCTCCGGTCCTTCATGTCTCAGCTCAGAAAGAATTCAGCAAGAGGGAAAGTGCTAGATAAGAAGTGATTTATTAGAATAAGACGCTTGAGAGGCTTACAAGCAGGCAGATGAGAGGGTGGTGCACCCCAAGAACTTAGTGGGCTACAATTTTATAATAAAAGGAAAAGTGGGGGGAAGACTATCTTCTTCCTCATTCCAGTGTAGATGTTATGCTTCTATCATCAGCTCCTCCTCCAGGTTGGGCAGGGGAGTGTTCTCGTCCCTACATAGTCAAGCCAGGACTGTCATGGCACTATGGAAAAATTATTTCAGGTCTCAGTAAAATGAGGGTCTTTCACTTTGAAATGTCACCTTTGCATAAATTGTTTTTTATGTGTGCAGAGAGCATGTCCTAGGGATCATTAACTTACTGAGCTCAATGGGCAGTATGTGGGTCTCATGCCACCATTGTTTTATTGTTTGGGGGCATGTCTCATGCTTCTGTTGCATGGTTTTGTTGCTAAGCATGCTTGCTTGGTTTTGTGGTTAAGCAAACCTATTTTCTTGAATGATCATTAACCTACAGTGATCTCCCATAATTTTTTCTTTACTTACAATCCCCTAGTGGGATTAACTATTTAATCACCTACTTTGTCCTTTTACTCTGTCGCTATCAATACTAGCGTCTTCAGTAGGTTATTCACGTTGTCAAGTTTGGATGTAGTAAAAGAGGTATGTTTTATTCTATCCTTGTGCATTGCAGTTTATCTTTGATTTCCTCCAAGTTATAGCAGCTCTCCTTCCTGACTGCAGGCTAGGCTGACCTATCATGCCTTTGGGTCCAACCCTAGACAAAATGCAACAGTCTTGTATAGAGTCATTAGCCAGATCTCATAACTATGTTAGGTCTAACCCCTATAAAAATTCCCTTTTCTTATATCATGCATTGAGATCTGTTTCTCTGATCAAACCTTGATACAGATAAAGACCTTACATTTTTTCTGTTTATGCATCTCATGACTAACCATATGCCCAGCATTAATAAATCTTTAATAAATTCTGGCTGACTGGTGAGGAGGACGGTACTTGATGTCTCTCACTATACTTGTCTTTCCCAAGGACTTAATTTACATTTCTGCTCTACTTTTCTTTCTTATTTTTAGTCTCTTAGACCCCAGCAATTGGCTTTACCTCAAAGTAGGCCTGTCATACCCACCCCTACCTCCAGAAGGAAGAATCGGAAAAAATCTACAATGCTGGGTAGAAGAGGTAAACAATATATATGTAATAGAGTAACTCAGAAGTCCCCCTAAAATTATGTGTTAAGTTCCTTCAAAATGAAAAGATGTGACATATCTTAAAATTATAGGTAAAACAATAGAATTGAGAAGTCAAATTAAAAGCAAAATTATGAAAACCATTTTAAAAGTAGAAACTATTACAATATACATATTACACATCTGAAAGTTGTTCACTCAATTTTCAGGGTCTTTTATGGTTTCTTTTAACGTATTAGAGGAATTTTAACCATGTTTCTTTCTTCTTAGAAACTTGTTTTATGACTCTCTTGTCATACAATTATACTTTATGTGTTTTAACAGGTCTTATTATTAGTTAGGTATGGTAATGGTAACAGAACAGGAACAATAGTCAGTTCCCAAGAAGAAAGGTCCACATGGGGAAGGCTCAAGTTTGGTCAAGAGGGCTCTGGGGCATAATTGTCAGGTGCTTGGCCCAGGGTGATAAAGGCAGGTGGATAGCAGTCAAGAGTATGAGATCTTGATAATGGAGGTTGGTGGAGGCATGGACTCTGGATTGGTTGGTTTGCATTTGAAAAGCACATTCCTGGGTGAAGTGTTTGCTATCTCTAGGAGTTAGCTAACCCTGTTGGGCAATAATGTGGAGGTCAGTAAGACCCCAGATGTGGAAACATCAGACCACAGAAAAGAAAAGACATGGTTTATACAATATTGACAGTATAAGTAGCTGATTAAACAGGTGTCCTTACCAGTGATAGTAGATCAGACATATTTTCAACTCAGGAATATCACAGTTTAAGAATTAGGCTCTTCTATTATCAGTGATGAAAAAAAATATTTTATATTGTCAACCTAAATTCAAGTTGTGGAAAAACTGAGTACAGACTGTTGCCTAGGTCTTTTCATCTTATTTAAAAAGAAGATCATATTGGAGAGTTTATATTAAATATTATTGTCATGTGTTTAGAGTTGGGTATTGTAGATGTGAAATGAGTGTCAGGAAAGACCTTGCAGTCTTTGTACCTTTACAAGCTTGTGGATTTCACTGTAATTTAAGGTCATGTAAACAGAAAAAAACTCAGTTTTGAAATTGCCAAGCTATTCATTAAGGAAAGGTTGTTGGGGCACAATTTTTCAGTTGCAATAGGAAGTAGGTAAGCCATTCAAAACTCTCCAGTGAAAAGTCCAGGTTGAGTTCTCCCTACTTCTTTAAGTCACAGCTATATGAAGATTTTTCTGATCACTCAAAGAAGGAACTCTAACTAATTTGAAAAATGGAAAATTAATAAAGTGCTAAAATGAAGGAGGATATCTCATGCAAATAAATGTGTTTAAGGTTGTCTTGTTAAACCCAATTGACCACTAACAGGAGTAGTTATTTCCTTATTGTTTGAATAGAAAAGTTCATTCTGCTTCTTATCAAGAGTACTGTGAAACAAAACTCGGAAAACACTGGTGTTTTGGGAGCCATTCGTTGATTTGGTTGTCTATTCATTTATTTAATAAATATTCATTGATTGCCTACTGTGAGCCAGGCACTGTTTTATTTGCTGGGAATTTAATGCTGAGGATGACATCCAGGGTTCCTGTCATGATAGAGTTTATAATCTCATGAGAATAAACAAGTAAAGAAATGATTAAGCAAAAATACTTTCAGGCTAGTGATAAAAGCTATAAAGGAAGTAAGCAGGATAATAGAGAGTAATTGAAGGAGGAGATATTTTAGGCAGAGTGGAAAGGTAAATCCTCTCAGAGGAGGTCACATTTGCACTGAGGACTGAAGTATAAGAAAATCGTTCCTTGTATCTGAGGACAAATTAATCAGAGTTAGGCAGGAGTCTTGGTTAGAAAAGAGTATTACAAATGTAATGAGATTCCACTGAATTCTATTTTAAGCGGAAAGTAACACAATCTGACCTTTTGACAAATTAAGGAAAAACATAGTATTTTGCTATTCTGTAACTCAAGGTATCATTATGACAATTTTTCTAGAGAATGTTAATTGAGTACAATTTGTACTTGTATTAAACCACTGGGTTAGGGATGAAAAGAATATTACAGTTTTTATCTGAATTTCTTTTGCTTGAATGCAAACTAAAATGGTGGAAGAGATAAGATTTTATTATGCTGTTTATATGTTGTACTCGCATCTTAGATAAGATATTCACCCTAAAATCCAGCTTATGTGTTATTAACCAAATTATATATCTTCTATCAATTAGGATGCTCTTAAATACAGGTAATAGAAACTGTGATTTAAAGCAACTTTAAGAATAAAAAAACACATTACCTCACAACAAGAGGTATGATAGGCTTGAGGAGCTGGTAGTCAAGTCTTGGGCTCTGCTTCTCTACAGATTCTTTTGATTCTGGCCTCTTTATGTAAGCTTAGATTGGCTTCTATTGCGGTCACAATATGGAAGCAGCAGTAATAGGGGCCACAATCTTCCTTGTTTATACCTAGTATGAAAAGGAGAAAGGTCTATCATCTAAATATGAAAGAAAAGTCCTGTCCTATTATCTGGTTTTTTCATCCACCCATAGATAAATAATAATCATTTTGTCATGTAATAATTTACTAATGTTTGGATTGATGAAATAATTAGAGAAAAAGTAGTGGGATTTAAATGTTTGGCTTAATCTAAGACCTGCCTCCTAGGCATAGGCATAGGAGCTAGGCATATCATGAGATTTTCTTGCATGGGGAAGAGATGGATTTCACCTACCTTTCACTTCCCCCCAAAAATCAGTGTTACAAAATGAAGTAAAAATGGGACATAAATTCCAGTTGGACAACAAAAAGTATTTAGTACTTAGTTATAAGAAAAAGGTTTTAGGCTATGCATGAATTTGAAGTACGTGGATCATATACTTAAATTTGTACAAGGCACTGTAGGGGCTGACAGAAGCATAAACATAAATGAAGTAAAGTCTAGTAGAAAAGTGAAGATTTTAAAAAGATAGGAATTGGCATTTGAAAATGCTAGGAATACATCTGTGTTTCATCTCCCATTGGGTCACTTTGCTCAAATATAAGTAAAGATGTGGGAGAATTTGCATCTTGTTAGAAAAACCATATCGTTTTTCTTCCACAAGTATTCTTCTGTAGATATTGTATGAGTCTGGGAGTTTCTTTTTTTCAGTGATGTATGATCTTTAGAGTCATATAATACTGGCTCAAAAATTTGTTTTACCTACCATTTAAGAACTCTGCCACCGTGGTTGAGTAAACTACTTAGCCTCCCAGCCTCTGCTGAGATAAATATTTGTAAAATACCTTCTTATAATGTAAACACAGTATATTATTGTTGTATGGATTATCTCATATAACACTGGATATTTTACAGCTTGTCACACTGTGATAATGTTTCTCACAATAACTGATTCGGAGACAGTTGGATGTTTGAGGATAATAAATCTTCTTTCAAAGGTGCATCATTAATAAGTGATTTTGAAGACACTGCTATGTCAAAATGTATGGTTCTATTTAACATTACACTGTATGCTTGATTCGCTATTGATTCTGCAAAGGTCAGAAACACCTTTGGTAAGTTCAGTTTCTTGAAACACATGGTTCAATTTTCCTGCCACTGTTTTAAAGCATTGTTGTCTGCACTTTTAAGTGTCTCTGGGCTTTTCTGGTGTTATTGTTATTTGTCCATTACTGTTTTTTTGTTTTCAGATTTTTTTCTTGTTCTCCCATTGTGCTTTCTTTTTTTATGATGAAAATTAATTCTGTTCTGTTAATTATTCTTTAAGGCCTCAGATTCTCATGACATACAAGGGTCCTGATGTTAATATTAAATAGCTTTGTTTTTAAACAATTGACATTTTTATGACAACACATTGAGACAGAGGATTGTTTAAAAGCTTTTATAATACTAAGCTGCTAACAATTTTTACAATATCCCCTGAGTTTTTCCAGGACTGGGATTCTCTAAAAGCAACCCCACTGTGCCAGCAGAGCAGTATGCTCAACTAATCATAAGCATCAAGAATATTTTGAAATTCTCCCTTGCAGAATTTGTTCTTGTTTTGTTTGTCGTAATGAATCATTTTCAGTGTCCTTGCCAATGCTTACTTTTAGTGTTTCAAGATCTGGGAATTGATATAATGAATACTAAAGTTTATTTTCCCTTGAACATTAAGGTAGTTAAGAGAACATGCTCTAGAAATGTAAACTTCTTCATGTATTTAATCTGTTTCTGGAAAGCCATTAGAGAATTACTGCAAGTCTCTATCCATATGGACAATCTGCATTTTATTTTCTGCACTGGGTGATATTTTCATGGTGGAAATAGTAGAGATATCATAGAGATATGAGTACTGTCCCTAGGTCCCATAGGTATCTGTCATTTGGAATAACAATTTTTGAGGAAAGGTGTAGGTAGCCTCCACCTACGAATAAAAGAGATGAACTAATGATTTGTGGTCACAGTTTACTTAGAGAAGATTGCTACCTGTTTTATGCCTTCAAAGTAATTCATCCAGTAAGAATGGTGATTGTTATTAAAATTTTCCTTGATATCTCATTTATTCCTTTATTCACTCAGCAAATGTTTATTTAAGATTTTCCCCAATGTATAGACACAGTGCTAGACACTAGGGACAAAATGAAGAGCAAAGCATACATGGTCTTTATACAGAGATTCTGAGCTAATGGTGGTGGGGTCAAAATATAAAGGAACATGTTTCTATGAGTTTGACAGTGGAAAATTTAAAGAAGTGATGATCAAGCTAACAGGGGTATAGGGGTTAAGAGGGAAGAAAAATCCTTCCAGGAAGGAGAAATCATTTATATAATGGACTGTAGATGCAAGAGAGCAGGAGGGACAGAAGACAAGCTGTGGAGCTTGAGAAGAGGGTGTGGACCTGAGAGGCAGGATAGAGATGAGGCTGTAGAGTTGGATGGAAGCCAGGCCATTCATAGCCTTCAGTTTCATGTTAAGATATTTTTTATCTTTTGTAAGAAGAAGGATAGGATGCTAAAGAGGTCCATAAGAAGAGGTAACATAAACAGATTCACATTTTGAAGGAGTCAGCTGGCTATGTTTCTGAAATATAGATATTCATCTAAATCCAAATTCTTTGTTTTTCATTTAACTTTATATTTTTCTTTTTAATTTTTACTTATTCCCAGACATATAAATATATCTGTTTTCTTCCTTGATTTTTTTTAAATGATCAAGCTGATTTGTCATTTGGTTGAGACCTCTACTTTAAAAATTAGAAGGTCACATATCTTAGTCTTGAGATGATGAAGCTTGACTGAGTCACAAAGAACCACATGTACTTTTCTAGGGACAAAACTGGCTCTACATGATGTTGTTTTGACATATGATTAACTGCTATTTTTTCCCTTTGGCTGTTACTGATATTTGAAACATTTTACATGTAGCATCCTGTCCATCAACTAGTTTCAATGGCAAGATTTGTGAGCACAACTCCTACTGCAATCAATAACAGCTCTGGGAACCAATCCAAGAGCCAATTTAGCTCAGAGTCTGCAGTGGTCTGTAGAGGTGACTTCATTCACTTTTTCAGTTTGATAGATATAGACTATTCTTAGAATTTATTTACAGAAGATATCTCTGTGACTAAAATCTAATGAAAATAATATTTTATGTTTATATGTCCAATACATACAGGATGTTAACTTCTTGCCTTCTTTTTCCCCGATATAAACTGTTAACCATAAGAATTTTTTAATTCAAATATATATCATGAGATACTTCAGAAAAGGGACCTAAAATACCCTAATTGAGATTTCTTCCATTTGCTGACATCCTACCACCTGTCAAAGTCTATGTCAACCAAACTTTCCTTTTTTGAAGCTGATTAAAGAGTTCATCATTCTTTCCTTTCTATACCTGCTGCATTTCTCTTTTCTTAATAACCACACAGGGTAACACATACTTACTTACACTTCATTATGTCCTCTATGAAAGTGTTTTTTTTTTCTCCTGCATTGTGAGAATACTTTTTTCTCCATATTTGTGTCCCCAGCCTTCAATACATACTGTCTTCAAAGATTGCTTCTTGAATGTATGGAGGGAGGTTAGAATATCAGTGAGGGAAAAGTGCATAGTGGGTCTTACAGAAATTAGTGTGCCTATATTAAGAAAGAAAAACTTCCATGTGTAAATACCATTTACCATTGATTAATGAATATAGTAAATACACAAGTAGATAGGTAGATAGATAGGTAGATAAAAGGAACACTTGAAAAATATGCAAAACTTTCTGTATGTGTTGTAGTAAAGAACATACAACAAAGAAATCCATAGATTCCATCTTGTTGTCACTCTAATCCAAAAATAACTTTTAAAATATAAAGAGTCTTCAATAGTGAACAGTTAGTAGCATTAAAATATGATTCCCTGGCTTGATTTTCTAGTGAGATGTGTTAGACAGACTACACAAACATGTTTTTACACCTAGCCACTTAAAGAACAAAACAAAACAAGAAACTGAACCAAAAGCAAATCCCAAACTCAGACACTTTAAGATAAATAATTAGACTTGAAAATAAAAAAGACAAATAAGAGGAAGTTTAAATCTCTCTGACCTTAAAATGACAAGTTTCACTAAACTCTATGTCACTTATCTTTTAGTCATCTTGCTGCTTCTTTTCTTGGACAAATGTCTCATAGAATTACAATTATTTTACTTGTTCCCACTTCCTCCATTGCCACTCTTTTTCCAAACCCCAGAGTGATAAGCAAAATGTCAGAGAACTAATCCATTTTTTTGTCCATATTAAATTTTCATATTTTGTACACTTGGTTTCATAATTTGGGTTCATTTAAGTAGAGTCCATGAGCTAGACAGTTGGAGTAGGGATAAGCCTTCCTGGAACAAACATACTTCTTTAAATTTAAACTGGCACCTTTTCCACAATAAGCTGGTACCATAAAGGGCCATTCTCCTTTGGGTAAGGGTCAACCAGAATTAACCCCAACCATGATCCCCAACACTAAGGAATGCTGCTTTGGGGCTGAGTAAAGTAATGAAAGAAAAAGAAAAGGGAAATAACTACCTATTCTTATAAATGTTGGATCACAGTTAGGTCTTCACATGGATTTACACCCCTGCATGCAAGGACTCTTTGGCTAAGGAACCCACAAGTTGTAAAATTGGCTTGAAGTGATCCCTGATTACTCCAAAGCACATTAAAGCCAGAAAAAGATAAGACAACTAGAAAACTCTGTCCATATTTGGAAATTAAGAAATACAGTTCTAGCTATTTCTAGGGAGTCATTTTCTACAACTGTGCTGTGGGGTTGCTGGGATCTGCTTGGTTAGGGAAAAGGGCAGGAGGAGAAAGTCAATGTGGGGAAGAGAACTGGAGATTAACTCAGCTAGTGGCAGCAGCTGTGAGGTTGGTTGTTGGAGATGGACCAGCCTCAACCACAGACTTTCCTGACTGGATGACCAGCAGCACTGCCAGTGGGAAGCCAACTGACTATGAGATTAATGGAGTTGCTGAGGCTGAACCAAGTGGGCCACCAGAGCAGGAGTTGGGCACTGTAAACAAAGACAGGTTCTAGAAGGTCCTGCTGCATCCTTGAAAGCACCTCACAGTTTCAAATACCCAGATGCTTCTGATATAGATTGGTGCATTACAGAGGGCAAAACCATTGTGATCCTATCCTATGATGTCCTGCCCACTCAAGGTTACTGAAGTCAACTGCAGTTTACCCTGTGGATGTTGGCCTAGGTGAGGGTATTTTGGTATTTCATGGCCAAGAGGTTCATGACATGTTTCACCTGTGCCTCTTTATTGACACTGAGCCCCATTGTCAGATTGTCTTGAGAATTTTCCAGGTTGTACATCTTGCAATGATTTGGGCTAGAATAGAACTTGGTTCTAGTAAAGTACACCACCTTTATCAAACCATCCTTCAAGAAATTTTGTCTGTTGACAGGAAGTTTGCTGTTGTAAGAATCCCTTCAAGGGGTGACCGTTATGGTTGCTATCACCTTGATTGTGCTACGTGCCCAGGACCTTATGAATGGCAACAGTAAATGGCATTGAGGAAGGTCCCGTTGGTAGAGCAACAAAATGATATTTTCTGAGCCAGGGGAAGTTGATCTTGGGATATAATTCCTTGGAAAATAATGCCTCTTGGACTTAAGCAGCAGATCTCATTAGACAGCTCCCCATAATGAGGCATGGGTACAGCGACTGGGTCTGGCAATGCTTCCTCTGGTCCTAAGAATACAACCAAAATATCCTTTCAGCATCTGTTATAAGCGGGCATTAGGATAGAGTTATTACTTACTCATATATGAATGGAAACCTGTATATTTTGCTGAAACTCAAATCTGTAGGCTAATGAAATTGTGTTCCTAATATTTTACCTGCTTCTTGATATTCCAGGAGTTTTAAAAATCTCTCTACTGAGAAAAGCCATAAAATAAATCAGAAGGTTGTTTATGCTTACTCCCAGAAGAAATACAAGTTACATGTTTTTTGGAAAAATTCAGGAAAAAATAACAGCTCTGTTACTGTGGCTAGGATGATCTAACCCAGCTTCTTAGACTTTTATGACAGTGAAAACAAAGAAAGAAGTATATTTTCTACCATGATCTGATTCACACTCACATAAAAACCCACAAATTTCAGGAGACAATAGCTTCTCTTATTACATGTTATATTCTCTAGCATTTTCTATTTTATTATATTTTACAACAAAATACTGGTATAACCCATAAAGTTGATTTTATTTTCCAGTAATGGATCATGCTGTCCAGTTAGAAAAGGAGTGAAGAGTGATCTAACAGGAATGATATAGAAATGACTCTTGGTTTGTGTTGTCCTGTTTATTTTTCCTCCCACATAATGGCCATTTCCAAAAAAGCAATCCCTTTGCCTTAAGCAAAACTGCATGGTCACTGGTGTTTTCCTTCTACCTGATAAAAATCATTGCAGTTATAAAAGATATAATGTTATTTGAGTTCCATTGTCTGGTTTCTAAAATATAACTGTGTACAAGTTTACTTATTTTTGTTCATGCCATTTTCTCAGAGACAATCAACAAATGACCACCTAACAGGAAAAAAAGAAAGAAAAATTTAATTCCAAACAATTAAAAATGGTGAACTATCTAGGAAAAATTAGTGGTAAAATACATCACTGGGAGAAATGGCAAATTTAAAATACTGAATGTTAATTATATAACGGTATTGTATCCAAATTAGATTTCCTGATTATGATAATTGTACAGTGGTTATATAAGAGAATGTTCTTGTTCATGAAAAATACATATTGAAGTATTTCAACATAAAGGTATATTGTGTCTGCAATTTTCTCTCAAGTGGTAAATGGTTCAGAAAAAATATGTATGAGAATGAGCTCATGGAGAAAAAGAGAGTCATGAAATGATAAAGAAATAAGGCAAAAACGTTAATACTTGTTTAAACTAGTTCAAGTGTATATTGGAGTTCTTTATACCATTCTCATAGTGTTTTTGATGTTATATCAAAATACAAGGCTAAATAAAAAAGATATACACTGCTAAACAACCTATGGTTCATGGAAGAAATCACAATGGAAGTCAAAAAATGTTTTAATCTGAGTGATAAAATTATTACCTGTGAAATGCAGTTAAAAAGAACATAAAGATTTTCAGCTTTAAATGCAAAGCCTGAAACAGCCATCTCAAGAAGTTAGAAAAAGAATACTCACCCTTCCCCAAAATACATACAATTGAAGGAGTAAAATAATAAATAAAATAATAGAAATTGATAAAATAGAATACAAATAAACAATAGAGAGGATCAACAAAGTCAAAAGTTTTTTCTTCGAAAAGTCAAATAAAAGTGAAAAACTTCTGGTAAGATTTATCTAGTGAAAAAAAGAAGACCACCATAAGCAAGTCAGAAATGCAGATGGAGATCACTAGAGATGTTGCAAACTTTGATATATAATAAGAGAAACAGTTTCCATGAAAACTTCTACAAAACTTTAAATAAAGAAGTAGTTCTATGTTTACCAAACTTTTCTGGAGGGAGTTGGGAAAAATAATCCCAAATTTATTTTATGAAGCTTGTCAGAATAGCATTTCAAAATCTGACAACAGTACCATCATGGAAAATTACAAGTAAAACACATTTATGGGAGTAGATACATACATCCTAAATAAAATACTAGAGGAACCAATCCAGGTATATCTAAAAGTACTCTGTATGATTAACAACTTGAGTTATCCAAGAAATTAAAGAAAACTTTCTCAGTCTGATGAAGGGTATCTATAAATTACTTACTGCATTGAAACTTGAAATCTTTCCTTTTGAGATCAGGAAATAGACCAATTGTCTACCATCATTACTTTTGTTTAATATTGTGCTAGAGGAGGTCTTAGCCTGGACACTGAGGTAAGAAAAAACAGAAGAAAGAAACATACTGTCATTAGTATGACATGATTATCTATATGACAGATCCAAGAAAATAATAGACCTAACATGGAGGTTTAACAAGGTTTCTGGAAACAAAATAAATATCAAATAATCAGTTGTATATTCAAATATGCAGAGGTGGACACAGTGAGCACATTTTGCTGATCCTGGCTCAAGGTACCCTTCCAGAAGAGTGGTCTTATCTTGCATATCCTTCCTCCTAGCTTGCAGAAGTATTAGCAGAAGCTGTGGCAGCCTTCTTAGACCACAAGTTGGTAACAGTATACTGTGAATGGCAGAGCAGCTAGGTGGGAAGAGTAGGGGCTTCTGACACCATGAAGCCAGCACATGCATTTGGTTTATTATGGGAAAGAGATCTCTATTTCTATTTTTTTAAGCCAGAACTATTGTGTACTTTGCTACCAGAGAAAAATCAATTTTTAAATTAGTATAGCTAGGAAAAATCAAGAGAAGAGAAATTAGAAAATACATTATTGGAGAACCAGGAAAATATTCATGACAATCTGGGTGAAGGAATGGTCTCTGGAAACTGTATGAGGGCTTTAAGACCAAAGACTCTTTAAGTATAAATATTCTCTAATTAGGAAAAAAATGTGAACTTTGCAATTAAAAATGTAACTCTGTTTCCTATTGCTAGTAACTCTATGTATATTGTGAGAATACACAATCTGAAATAGTATACTGAATGATTATAAATAGTTAAAAACCTTAGATGTTGTGATTGATATCTATACCCAAGGGGATAGAGAGACAAGATTTAACCTCACAGAAAAGAGTGCTGCTCCTTTGGTCCTCAGGGACACAGGAATGCAGGTGGTACCTTGGGACCTCATCAGGACTACTGAAGCATTTGCTCTCAGCCTATATAAATTTGGTGTTGAGTGTGTGTTGTGTACAGGAATGCCCATGTGTATGTGTGTGTGCATGTACGCACATGTGTGCATTATGTTTATTCCCAAAGACATATGCTTAATTTTATCTAAATAAGTAACAGTGGAAAATATAACTCATCAAGGCAGAAGAGGAAATAAACTATGTTTTGTTTTCTCCCTGCCTTTTAAGTCTTTCTTCGTAGTTGTCCTCTATTACCTGTGTATAGCATATCAGCAGCTGCCTCACAATCAGGCCAGTAGCTTACATGTCTATGTGTGCTATAGCATCACATTTACATTGAGCCAATAGATCACAGAGGGAAACCCTTGCATTTAGACTAGATTCCAAATTTTCAAATGGTTACTTCTACTTTTAACTCAGGGCAAATAATTTAATCTGCTCAGACCTCAATCCTTCATTAATAAAATGAAGATATCTCCCATGCCTACTCAAAGGAGGACCAATAGAGCACATTCTGAAGTTAAAAAATACATTGGTCTGAATCTTGACTTTTCCACTATCTAGTCATATATATCCTTGTGCATATCAACAACATATTCTAAGCCTCATCATTCTCATCTGGCAAAATGGCAATAAATACACACACAAAAGAATTTTTATTAATATTAAATGAGTTAATGGAGGTGAAGGTGCATAGCACAAGACCTCATATGAGTGGACCCTTAAAAATACTTGATTTAATCAGTTTATCCTCACTTAGGATCATATGGAATACCAAATAAGATAATAATGAAAAAGTATTTTATAATTTAAAAGTTATTTACAACAATTATAGAACAACATATTCATATGTAACTACTTGCCTTAGAAAGATCTCCTCTCCATATACCCTTTGGAGAATGCATCTTTTTAGCCCACAGTTGTTAACAATATCAAGAGTAAGCATGCAGCTCAATATCAAAAAAAAAAAAAAAAAAACAACCCAATCTAAAAACGGGCAGAAGACCTAAATAGACATTTCTCCAAAGGAGATATACAGATTGCCAACAAACAAATGAAAGTATGCTCAGCATCACTAATCATTAGGGAAATGCAAATCAAAACTACAATGAGGTATCACCTCACACCAGTCAGAGTGGCCATCATCAAAAAATCTACAAACAATAAATGCTGGAGAGGGTGTGGAGAAAAGGGAACCCTCTTGCACTGTTGGTGGAAATGTAAATTGATACAGCCACTATGGAGAAAAATATGGAGGTTCCTTAAAAAACTAAAAATAGAACTACCATACGACCCAGCAATCCTACTACTGAGCATATACCTTGAGACAACCATAATTCAAAAGAGTCATGTACCACAATGTTCATTGCCGCTCTATTTACAATAGCCAGGATGTGGAAGCAACCTAAGTGTCCATTGACAGATGAATGGATAAAGAAGATGTGGCACATGTATACAATGGAATATTACTCAGCCATAAAAATAATGAAATTGAGTTATTTGTAGTGAGATGGATGGACCTAGAGACTGTCATACAGTGTGAAGTAAGTCAGAAAGAGATAAACAAATACTGTATGCTAACACATATATATGGAATCTAAAAAAAAAAAAAGTGGTTCTGAAGAACCTAGGGACAGGACAGGAATAAAGACACAGAAATAGGGAATAGACTTGAGGAAACAGGGAGGGGGAAGGGTAAGCTGGGATGAAGTGAGAGAGTGGCATACACATTACCAAATGTAAAATAGCTAGCTAGTGGGAAGCAGCCGCATAGCACAGGGAGATCAGCTCAGTGCTTTGTGACCACCTAGAGGGGTGGGATAGGGAGGGTGGGAGGGAGATGCAAGAGGGAGGAGATATGGGGATATATGTATATGTATAGCTGATTCACTTTGTTATAAAGCAGAAACTAAAGCAATAATACTCCAATAAGGGTGTTAAAAATAAAAGTCTCACTAAGGCCCACCATTAATTAATTGCTCAAAAAAAAAGAGTGAGCTATGAGTTGGACAAGTAGTACCTTACATAAATTATGCCTTTTCAAATATGTGATTGGATATTTTATATAACAAATGTTAAAATGAGTTTGACCTGAAATTTTTCTTCTGGTGCAAAATTCATAAAAATTCATATTGTTCATATGGTCACATAAACCTTATTTGTATTCAAACACTAATTTGAAAGATATTGGATGTGTTTTAATGTTCATGATCGAAAATTCTCAGATGGCTTTAAAACCTGTTCAAACCAAATGTGAAAATAAGATCAGTTAAGAAATCATTTCTGACATTCTCTTAGTGAGCTTATGATATACACCTATATTAAAATATACAATGTCATGTTTTTTTGGAGGGAGATTTAAGAAGAAAACTATGTATCTCACAAAAGGCAAGGTTTGTTCTTCTTTAAGTTATTTGAATGTTTAATTATTTTAAATAAAATATATCTAAAACATTAATTATTAAAATAATTTCTATAGTGATTGCTCTAAATAATGAAAAAATGTCTCATAAGTTGTGAGTTTTCTAATTTCCTGTGAACTATTTTAATATTAGATTTTTAAAAAATAAAATCATTCATTTATTTCTGGATTACATAAAATGGAAGTATGCTAAGAAAACATTTTTTAATGTTCAGTGTATAAACTATAAAGTTCTTCCTTCATCTTCTTTCAACAATCAATTAAAAATCTATTTTTAGAATTAAGTTAAATATCATAGTATTAGAAGATGTGGGATCATACTGGGAATTTCCTGGCAGTCCAGTGGTTAGGAATCCATGCTTCCACTGCAAGGGGCACGGTTTTGATCCCCAGCTGGAGAATTAAGATTACGCATGCTGCATGGCACAGCTAAAAAAAAAATAAAGGAAGATGTGGGATCATATAACATAAGCATTCTTTCTTAACATCTAAAATATCATTAGAAAAAATAAAGTTATGTCAGTAATAATGAAGAAGTCAATTAAATTTTGTGGCAGAAGGAACAAATAGAATTCAGAGACAGAAAGAGAGAGAGATCTGTATTTCATGGTGGAAGCTAATTTAATCTGTGCCTTAAAAAGGGAGCAAATATGGATAAATGTTATGAGGCAAGACAATCATTTATATTAGGAAAATAATATGAAAACAAAGTCATGATATGTCTGCTTTGTGAAAAATAAATATATTACTTTGACATAACCAAAAGATTCATACTGAGGAATAGTGAGAGACAATAGCAGATAGAAAAAATATGGTTGGATAATTGGACAGCCTTAAATGCTAAGCAAGAATAAATTATTTTTAAAGAATAAGCAGTATATTGGGGCAGGATCAAGATTGCAGAGTAGGAAGACCCTGAATTCACCCCCTCCCACGACACACCAAAATTACAATTTGTTACAGAGCAAACTATCTATGAAAATAACCTGACTAGCAGAAAAGCTTTCCCACAACTAAAGATATAAAGAAGGAGCCATAATGAGATGGTTAGTAGGGGCAGAGATGCAGTCTAGCGAGGACCCACATCCCTGGGTCAGTAACCCACAAATGGGAGGGATGTCATAACTGCAGAGATCCTGCAGTTCCAAGCCCTACATCAAGGCTCCCCAGCCCAGGGTCCTACACCAAGAAGATGAGAACATAAGAACATTTGGTTTTAAGAACAAGTGGGGCTTATGTTCAGGAGGGCTGGAGGTCTATAGGCAAGAGAGACTCTGCTCTTAGTGGGTGTGTGCAAAACCTCACATGCTCTGAGTCCCAGTGTAGAGGCAGTAGATTAAAAGGCTCCTGAATCAGGCCCACTTGCTGACCTTGGAGAGCCACCCAAAGAGGCAGGAGGCAGCTGGGACCCTCCCTGAGGACGTAGATGCTGGTTGCAGTCAGTTTGGGGATCTTATTCTACTGTACTAGCATCAGCACTGGCAAGCACCATTTTGGAATCCTCCCTCTAGCCTATTAGTACTAGGGACTTTCCCTGCCTACCAGAAGAACTGCAGCAGCCACATGAGGAAGGACCTCAGGCCAGGAGGCTAGGGGCCAGTCCTGCCTACTAACCCACCCATAGTTACTGGCCCTGCCATAAGAGAAAGGTATTGCAGCCCACATAAGGGACACCGCTGGAGCATCTAGTTCTGGTGGTCAGAGGGGAGTGAGCTGCAGGGCCTCATGGCATGTCTTCTACATAAGGACACTTCTCCAAGATTGGGAGATCTACCAAATATATAGAAATAAACAGAGAATTATGCAAAATGAGGAGACAGAGAAATTTGTTCCAGAAAAAAAGAATAGGACAAAACTTCAAAAAAAAAAACTAAAAGAAATAGAGATAAGCAATCTACTTGATAAAAGGTCAAAGGTAATGATTATAAGGAAGCTCATCAAATAATGGATGCACACAGTGAGAATTTCATAGAGTTAGAAATATAAAAAAGGACCAATCAGACCTGAAGAATATAATAACCAAAATTAAAGATACACTAGAAGGAACCAACGGTAGACTAGATCATATAGAAGAACAGAGCAGTGATCAGGAAAACAGTGCAAATTACTCAAGCTGAACAGAAAAAAAGAAAGAATAATTTAAAAAAATAAGAATAGTTTAAGAAACCTCTAAGACAACATCAAGTATACTAATATTAACATTATAGGGGATACAGAAAGAGAAGAGAGAGAGAAACAGACAGAATAACTATTTAAAGAAATATTACCTGAAAACTTCCTTAACCTAGGAAAGAACACAGACATTCAGGTCCAGGAAGTTCAGTGAGTCCCAAAAAGATGAATCCAAAGAGGTCCACACAAAGACACATTATAATTAAAATGTCAAAAATTAAAGACAAAGAGTGCATCTTAAAAGCAGCAAGAGAAAAGCAACTAGTTAGAAACAAGGGAACTCCCATAAGACTATTAGTTGACTTTTCAGGGGAAACTTTACAGGCCAGAAGGGAGTGGCATGGTATAATCAAAGTGTTGAAAGGAAAAAAACCTACAACTAAGAACAACACTCTACCTGGCAAGATTATCATTGAGAATTGAAGGAGACACAAAGAGTTTTACAGTTAAGCAAAAGTTAAAGAGTTTATCACCACCAAACTGGCCTTAGAAAAAATGTTAAAGGGACTTTTCTAAATACAAAAGAAAAAGCTACAACTAGAAATAAGAAAATTATTAAAGGAAAAGTCCCATTGGTAAAGGCAAACATATGGTAAAAGTAGTGAATCAACCACTTTAAAGCTGGTAGGAAGGTTAAAAGACAAAAGTAGTAAAATTATCTATATATAAAATAAGTACTTAAGAGATACACAATAAAAATTTTGGAAAATATGATGTCAAAAACATAAAATCTGAGGGCAGAGTAGAAATGTAGGGCTGTTAGAATGCTTTCAAAAGTAAGAGATCATCAGCTTAAAAAGAAAGCTACATATGTAGGTTGTTATTTGTGAACCTCATGTTAGCCACAAACCAAAAACATATAATAGATATACACACAAAAAAAAGAGAAAGAAATCCAAACATAACATTGAAGATAGTCATCAAATCACAAGGTAAAAGAGTAAGAGGAGAAAGGAATAACAATGACCAAAAAAAAAAACAGCCTACAAAAACAACCAGAAAAAATGACAATATGTACATACATATCAATAATTACTTTAAAGTAAATGAACTAAATGCTCCAATCAAAATACATAGAGTGGATAAATGGATAAAAAACAAGACCATCTATATACTGTCTACAAGAGACTCACTTCGTATCTAGACACACAGATTGAAATTAAGGAGATGGAAAAATATATTCCATACAAATAGAAACAAAAAGAAAACCAGGGTAACAATACTTATATCAGAAAAAATAGACTTTAAACAAACACTATAACAAGTACATTATGTAATCATAAAGGTAATCTAACATGATGATATAACATTTGTCAATATACATGGACCCAACATGGAAGCACCTAAATATATGAAGAAAATATTAATAAACATAGAGGGAGAAATTTAGAGTAATTCAATAATACTAGGTTATTTTAATGCCCAACTTACATCAATGGGAAGATCATACAGATAGAAAGTCAATATGATAACATTGGCTTTAAATTACATATTAACCCGATAGACTTAATGTTATATTCAGAATATTCCATTCAAAAACAGCACTATACATATTCTTTTCAAGTGCATGGAACATTCTCCAGAACGAGTCATATGCTAGGTCACAAAGTAAGTCTCAGTAAATTAAAGAAAATCGAAAAATATACCAAGCATCTTTTTTTGGCCACAACAGAATGAGACTAGAAATCAAATACAAGAAAAAAAACCTGAAAAAACAAACAAACAAACATGTGAAGGCTAAATAATGTGCTACTAAATAACCAATGGTTCACTGAAGGAATCAAAGAGGAACTAAAAAGTATCTTCAGACAAATGAAATGGAAGCATAATGCAAAACCTTTGGGACACAGAAAAAGCAGGTCTACATGGGGAGTTTATAAATATTATAAAGGCCTATATCATAAAACAAACAAAACAATCTCAATAAGCAATCTAATATTTCACCTAAAGGATCTAGAAATAGAAGAAAAAACACAACCCAAATTAGCAGAAGGAAAGGGATAAAAAGATGAGAGTGGAAAAAAATGAGATAGAGATTTAAAAAAAGGAACAGTAGAAAATATCAATGATACTAAGAGTTGTTTCTTTGAAAGATAAACAAAATTTATAAATGTTTAGCCAGTTTCATCAAGAAAAAAAGGAGAAGGGCCAAGTAAATAAAATCAGAAATGAAAGATAAGTTAAAATCAACACCACAGAAAATCAAAGGATAATAAGAGATTACTAGGAACAACAAAATAAAACAGACAACCTACAAGAAATGGATAAACTCCTATAAAAGTACAATCTTCCAAGACTGGTTCAGGAAGAAATAGAAAATATGAACAGATGAATTACCAGTAATGAAATTGAATTAGTAATAAAACAACTCCAAGAAAACAAAAGTCCAGGATCAGATAGTTTCACCAGGGAATTCTAACAAACATTACAGAGTTAACAGTGACCCTTCTTGAACTATTCCTTCCACAAACTTGAAGAGGAAGGAATGCTTCAAACTCATTCTATTGGGCCAACATTACCCTGATACCAAAACCAGACAAAGACACCACAAAAAAGAAAATTATAAGCCAATGTCCTTAATGAACAAAATACTAGCAAACTAAATTTAAAAATACATTAAAAATCATACACCATGGTCAAGTGGAATTAATCCCAGGGATGCAAAGATGAATCAATATCTTCATAGCAATCAGTGTGTTATACCACATTAACAAAATGAAGAATAAAAATCATATAATCGTCTCAACAGATGCAGAAAAAGCTTTTGACAAAAATCAACATTCAATTATGATAAAACCTTTCAATAAATTGTGTATAGAAGAAACATACCTCAAAATACTAAGGCTATATATGACAAACCCACAGCCAACATCTTATTCAATGGCAAAAAGCTGAAAGCATTTCCTCTAAGATCAAAAAGAAGACAAGGATACCCACTTTCACCACTTTTATTCAAGATTTTGGAAGTTCTAGCCTCACCAACCAGTTAAGAAAAATGAATTTAAAAAATCCAAAAAGGAAAGGAAAACTGTCACTGTTTGCAATTTACATGACACTATATACAGACAATACTAAAGACTCCACCAAATAACTATCAGAACTCATCAATGAATTCAGTAAAGTTGTAGGATAAAAAATTAATACACAGAAATCTGTTGCATTTCTCTACACTAACAATGAAATATCAGAAAGAGAAATTGAGTAGACAAACTCAACTCCATAAAAAAGAATAAAATACCAAGGAATAAATCTAAACAAGCAGGTAAAAGACATGTACTCTGAAAACTATAGGAAATTAATGAAAAAAATTATGAAGACAACACAAACAAATGGAAAGATATCCTAGCTCAGGATTCAAAGAATTAATATTGTTAAAATTCCCATACTATCCAAGGCATTCTACAGATTCAATGCAATTCCTATCAATATACCAGTGGCACTTTTCACAGAAGTTGGCTAAAAATTTTCATTTGGGTTTTTCCGTAAGATGTTACAGATAAACCCAAATGAACTTTTTGGCCAACCCAATATGTATAATATATATTGTATAGAATGCTGAATAGCCAAAGCAATTTAGAAAGAGGAACAAATCCTGAGGTTTTATGCTACCTGATTTCAAACTGTACTACAAAACTACAGTAATTAAAACAGTATGGTACTGGCACAAAAACAGACACACAGATCAATGCAACAGAATAAGAACCCAGAAATAAACCCACACTTATATGTTCAATTAATCTATAACAAATGAGGCAAGAATATACAATGGGGAAAAGACAGTTTCTTCAATAAATGGTGTTGAAAAAGCTGGACAGCTACATGTAAATCAATTCCCTCACTCCATATACAAAAATGAACTCAAAATAGATTAACGGCCTAATTGTTTTAAGACCTGAAACCATAAAACTCCTAGAACAAGGCATAGGCAATATAATTTTTGACATCAGTCTTACCAATTTTTTTTTTTTGATCTGTCTCTTCAGGCAAGAGAAACAAAAGCAAAAGTAAAGAAATGGGACTACATCAAACAAAAGTTTTTGTACTTTTGTACAAAACAAAGGAAATCATCAACACAATTAAAAGTCTATCTACTGAATGGGAGAAGATATTTGCAAATGATACATCTGCAAGAGGTTAATATGCAAAACATACAATGAACTCAACATCAAAAAAAAAAAAAAACCTAATTAAGAAATGTGCAGAAGACCTGCAGACATTTTACCAAAGAAGACATACCGATGACTAACAGATACAGGAAAAATTATCAACATTGCTCATCATCAGGAAAAATGCAAATCAAAACCACAAGAGACATTACCTCATACCTGTCAGATGGCTATTATCAAAAAAATAACCAATAACAAGTGTTGTCAAGGATGTGAAGAAAAGGGAACCCTCTGGCACTGTTAATAGTATTGTAAATTAGTACAGTCACTATGGAAAATGGTATGGAAAGTCCTCTAAAAATTAAAAATAGAACTACTGTATAATCTAGCAATTCCACTCCTGGGTATTTACATGAAGAAAAAACCCCACTAATTAGAAAAGATATATGCAACCCCATGTTCATTGCAGTATTATTTACACTAGCCATGATATGGAAACAGCCCAAGTGTTCATCAATACATGAATGAATAAAGAAAAAGTTGTACATATATACAATGGGATATTACTGAACCATTAAATAAGAAAATCTTGCCATTTGTGACAATATGGATGGGTCTAGAGGATACCATCCTATGTGAAATAAGTCAGTAAGAGAAATATAAATACTGTATGGTCTCACTTATATGTGGATTCTAAGAAACAAAATAAATGAACAAACAAAACAAAACAAAACAGACCCGTAGATACAGAGAACAAACTGGTGGTTGCCAGAGAGGAGTGGTCTGGGGGGCTGGGTGAAATAGGTGAAGGATATTAAGAGGTATAAACTTACAGTTATAAAATAAATGGCTTGGGTACATAATATACAGCATAATTAATATGGTCAATAATATTGTAATAAATTTGTATGGAAACAGATGGTTACAAGTCTTATGGTGGGGTTCATTTTGTAATGTATTTAAATGTCAAATCACCATGTTACATACTTGAAACTAACATAATATTGTATATCAACTATATTTAAACAGAAACAAAGAATAAGCGATATATTGTCACTTGCTGAAAGGACTAGGATAAATGGATTTTAATTTTATAATATGTAGAATATTAGACATATATCAAAAAGTTTAATTTTTTTTCTGTTGCCTTCATGTCAGGGTACAAAATATATTACATGTAATAATTATAGCAATGATAACAAAATAATAATAATATTCATCACTTATTGAGCGCTTATAGAATTTTAGACACTGTTCTACAGCCTATTGAAGTATTAACTTGTTTATTCCTAACAAAAGTCCTTTATAAAGATGAGAAAATGGTTCTATATCCCGCATTTTGTATCTTTTCACTCCAATGCAGATATAAGAGATTTGTAAATAAACCTCATACTTACTAGAGGAAAAAAATCTAAACATCATTTTCAGTATATTCTCTCCTTAATTTTAGATTATTCGAAAACACTCAATTTCTTACATTGTTAAAAGGTCATCTTTATTGTAAGGAGACCCTTAACTGTGTTTATTTACTCAAAGGTATCTATTAGGTATGATATGACAGAGAACCAACCACCTGCTATCAATAAAAATGTCATCAATTATAAGTAATTACTTTCCTTCTTTCTTTGATAAAAGAAAAATGTATAACTTATCTCAAAGCTGAATAAAGCCTTTAAATTTCTTACCATAAGATAACTGGGAAAACTCAAGGATGTTACTCACCGTCTCACTGCAACATATTTAAGACATATTTCAAGGTCTTCTTCATTTAAGTTTAGCTACATCAAAAATCACCTGTGTCGGGCTTCCCTGGTGGCGCAGTGGTTGAGGGTCCGTCTGCCGATGCGGGGGACACGGGTTCGTGCCCTGGTCTGGGAGGATCCCGCATGCTGCGGAGCGGCTGGGCCCGTGGGCCATGGCCGCTGGGCCTGCGCGTCCGGGGCCTGTGCTCCGCAACGGGAGGGGCCGCAGCAGTGAGAGGCCCATGTACCAGAAAACAAAACAAAACAAAACAAAACACCTGTGTCATCGTGTGTTTCAACTGGTTTCAATGTCTTTGCTACAATAACTTACCTATGAATGACATGTTAAACAAATATCTCTGACATTTTACCCCAAACGCTTAAAAATATTCTAATCAAAGCAGCAACTACACCAGTAATTAATCTCAGATGGTTAATTGAGAAAGTAGCTTTTGTAGTGCATATTCCCTTCACAAAAATTAGTTGTTCTTTGTATATCATTATTGAAATAGAAATATTTGTACTTTTCAACTGTTTGTATAAATATTTCTTCAAATAATCAGCGTTTTCTTTTGTTTTCTACAAATATTTACTGAGCAATATATATGGTTCAATGGTAGCTTATTGTTTTCCACGTAAATTTCAGAATATTTTTATACCACTGAAGGAGAAACATTTTTTTAATATGTAGCTTTTTGTTTTCTATTAAGAAAACTTATATTTCCAAACCATTACCATAAAATATAGTGAAATTTATTAAATTTTTATTATATTTATTAAATGATTTTGAATATTGTTGGAAAACATTTATAAATGTCTTCAAATTTTGGATATTTCCAATTCAAATGTTTTACTTCTGATTATAGCATTATGCTGTCTTTATTTACTATCTCAGTATATTCTGTATCTTACAACCTACCTCATGGTTACCATATTTAAAAATACGTAATTCATAGAGACTTCTTGAAAATTTTGAATTATCATCACTGAATTTTTGTCACCACTGATTAGATCATATTCATTTTTATCTCATAACTTGGCTGATGAAGAACATGCACTAGGAATGGGAAAAGCAACAGTCATTATTTTCATTGTTTGTTTTTACATGCATAAGTGGTGTTATTTTCAACCTGTGGTTTCCTTGTAGAATTTATTTAAACCTACTGGTCCATATGCTGAGAATATTTAATTCAAATCATACATCATATAATCCATAATTTCATTAACCGGGTGATGAGATTTACAGGCACACGTAAACTGTAACTGATGAGAAAATGTGTTTTAACCACTCTACCATATAGAATTCCCATGCTTCTTAAAAATTTCTCTGGCCTCATGTTCAATGAAATTATCTATCCTTTAATGAAGGTGGGTGTCCGCCGTCAATTCATACACTAGAAAATAGTATAGCCTTATATCATCATTATTTTTAAAGTAAAAGGAAATGAAAATTGAAACTTTAATGCAATATACTTTCCTTTTATTGTAATGATGTGTGTGTGTGTGTGTGTGTGTGTGTGTGTGTATCTTGAATATTATAGGCCATTCCTTAAGGCATCAGATTCTCTCAGTGAAAAGTATGAATTGAAGCTGAGATTATTGGCATAGGGAATTTAGGAAGGAAGTTCCTGGAAGAGTCTTGATGAGACAAGATGAGGACTTGGAGACCATAATGACAGGTCCCATTTGGCTCCTTAAGAACAATTCTCTTAGTTCAATTTTACAACTCATCCACAAGACACCTGAAGGATACAGCAAATGGTTTTGTTATTTTGAGGTTAATTTACCTCTTTTTTTTACTCTTGAACTACTAGGTCATTCGCCCTTTAATTAATTTGAAGCATTTATTTACTCAAAAAATATTTATAGAGCACAGTATATGTGGCAAGTATTCTTCTCTTCCACACACTGGACACACATACAACAACAGGTTTAAGCAAAAATGTAAACAAATCTCTGTCTTTTGGAGCTTACTTTCAGCATCTACTGTAGTCTTTCCATCTACCAGGCACTGTGTTCATACCTAGGTATAAAATGGACCAATAGGTTACATCCTCAGGATGCCACATTATAGTTGGGGAGTTAAAAATGTCAAAAATACACATAGTTTAAGTGACAGAGCAAGAAATCAATAGAGTTAGTCAGATTTTCATATTGCTTACCATGTGATGAAAGAACTATCTTAGGAATTGCAGTGAAAAACAAAAGAAAAACAGGAAGAAACCAAGTGGCTGGTAACATGAAAACGCAGTATTGTTCAAAATGCTCAAAATTATATTACTAGTTGTAAAATTGGTAAAAAAGTTGAGATGACTAATAAGGATCGTGAATAACAATGCATCCCTGGGATGTTGTGCATTATTGTTAATGACAACACTGTTCAGGGTTCTGGATGTAAGGAAGCTATGATTCAGACTTGATAGTGAGTGCAAAAAACAAAGTGATATATAATTTTGTCTATAAAAGTATGCTCTTGAAATGGTAAAAACATTTTTTATGTATATGCATATACAGCATAGTGTTTGGGAAGCTGTTCTTTCTGAAGACCTATCATACCTATAATAGATCATGGAATTCAGTAAATATAGTCTTTATATAGTATGTCTACTTTATTCCCCTCTATTCAAAATATGGGAAAAAACACTAGAAAATTTTTGCTGAATTTCATATCCCTGTAATTTCCTTCAGATCTCTAATATAATTAAGTCGCCAAGTGTTTTTCAGGTTCCACTCATTCCTTAGGAGCTATTTAAAACCATGGCCATATCCATTTTCTGTTTTGTGAGCTTTGTGTACAATGAAGGTGTCTGTCAATAATAAATGACAAATAATTACAGAATCATAAATTCAGCAGTGAGTGACTGAACCTTACTGGATGATATTGAAATAGCAGTGCTTTCACACAAAAGGAAAGCAAAGAAAAGCCTGGAAAATGCATCAGAGAAGAAATCTTTTCTTGTTTTTTTCTTTTAAAGAAAAATCCTTTATTAACATATTTTAAAGCCGCCTTCACAACTTTTAAATAAATGGATATTTCAGGATTGTTGAGTGAGCATAGCATCTGTTATGTATTAAGTGATACTTCGTGCTTACTGAGATGGTGCAAAATGGGAGAGGAAAGCCACTGGATGAGAACTTAGACCAGAATTGAGACTTACAAGATATCTTTTATCGAATTATTTGTAAAAATAATTTACTTGCATAAGCGGGGGAATAATCTTTCACATGGTTCTTACATTTTTATGACATGAATTGAAATTTTGGAGCACGTAAAGAGAACTACAATGTGAAAGCACAGTCCATATTATTTATAAATGGTTTTGTGTGGTTTTACCTCAGAAAAGAACCCAGGATTTACACTGTATATATGATCATAAAATTTTGTATGTCTTTTATAACACTGATTACATTTTGTCTTTACTGATACTGAAGTTTCTCAGAGCACTTGAGGTAAAAGCCAGTGTCCTTGCCAAGGCCTACAGTTAAGGTCTTTAAAATGGGGCATGTGTAATGAAAAGGTGAAAGACTTGAACACTGAAAACTACCAAACAGTGCTGAAAGAAACTTAAAAAGACACAAATAAACAGAAAGACATTCTGTGTTCATGGATTGGAACACTTAATATTGTTAAGATGTTAATACTACCCAAAGTGATCTACAGATTCAGTGCAATAGATGGAGATTGTTTAGATATCCTGTGGAACATTATTCAGTCATTAAAAAGAAAGAAATTCTGACATATGCTACAACATGGATAAACCTTGAAGACATTATGTTAAATGAATGAAGTCAGACACAAAATGACAAATATTGTATGATTCCACTTATATGAGGTACCTTGAGTAGTCAAATTCATAGAGACAGAAAACAGAGTGATGGTTTCCAAAGACTGGGAACAGAGAAGAATAGAAAGTTACTGATTAATAGGTATGGAGTTTCAGTTGGGAAGGTGAAAAAAGTTCTGGAGCTGTATTAGGATGATGGTTGCACAACAATGTGAATGCACTTAATGCCACTAAGCTGAACACTAAAAAATGGTTTAAATGGTAAATTTTACTGTATTTACCACAATAGAAAAAGAAGTTTTAAAAATGTAGTGTATGTACTCCTGGGGGCACTATTCCCTAAGGGGTGCGTTGTACTAGACATTTTTCAGGAAATACACTTTTCGGACTTCAACTTCTATGTGTTCTCTTTCCTAGAACTGCTCTGCATTGGAACATTCCTGTGAATAGGCTAGTTTACCTTCCTACCTCTACTACAACATTCACTCTGTTCCTGTATTAAGGAGAAGGAATCTTTTACCCACCCCAAATATCGTTATAGTGCATTGCCTAAGGTGTTAAAACCCCAAGAGGTACTAAACAAATTAAAATTTTTTGTGCAATAAAAGCTTCTTTAGTCAAGGTACAATAAGATCTCAGTAGGGATTATTGTCTTTCCCTTTCTAAGATATTTCTTTAAAAATTAGTACAAAGTTTCAGTTATATCAGGTAAAATAGTCCTAGGAATGTACTATACAATATAGTACCTATAGTTAAAAATACTGAATTGGATATTTGAAAATTTGCTAAGGCCTCCACTTTTCTCCATTTTATATCCTATCCTGCTTTATCTTTATATCAGTTATTACTGACAAACATAATTTTAGATACACACACATAAAATGTCTCCTTCTAGTAGACTATTAGCTGTCTATTGATTGATTTCTAGCATCCATTATATAACAGTTGCACAAAATATGTGTTTAATGAATGAAGGAAAGAAAGAAGGAAAGAGAGAGAGAGGGAGAGAGGAAAAAAGCAAAGAGAAAAAAAAGTTAAAAAAAGAGGAACAAAAGAAGAAAATAATTTACTTTTTCTTTAAATATAAACTCTGAAAGATATGAAACCATATCTTATACCTTCAATTCAGTGTTCCATATTCTCTAGAAGTCCTGAGGTTCACTTTTGCTTTTATTCATCTATACAAATATATGGTCATATTGCAGAATTCACAATCATACAGCACTATTTCACATCTAAAAATCTCCAACTCATTTTCCCTATCTCATACTTTTTTCCTTTTTCACTAGAAAGTGTGCTTTCTGCCCTCATTGAAACCTTAAATCATGAAGGCCTGTGTGCATCATTCCTTCTGAAACTATTCAGAACTTCCAAGAATCTTACCGATTATTCCATGTATTGGTGATCACTCCCCTTTCTACCTCCCTTGCAGCAATACAGTCTATATCTATTCAACAATTACTGTGTTACATGCTGCTATTAATGGTTTGTTTGCTGTTTCATATAAGTTGTTCTTAATTCCCTAAATACTTTGAAAATGAGATCTGGGCAGAGACTTAGCCTTTTGTTTTTCACATATGAGGCACATAACACAATACACTGAAGACATTACATGTTTTACTCCTGCATTGAACGTGAACTTGCTCCAACACTCCTCAATTTTCAGTTGCACCATCTCCACTGAGTAATATCTTTTGTCCTCAATCTCAGCATTACTTGACATAGTCCATAAATCTCTCCCTGTATCTTTCTCAATTGGTTTTCCTGTGGTTGCGTTGGTATGATTTAAACTTGATTTATCCAGGTGCTCTATCCAGTGCCAACAGTTTCTTCCTTTTTCTATTCATTAATACACCTTGTGTATATGGTGAAACAATGAATCCCTCAGTTTAACAACTTTATTCATGATACTTGTATTTCTGTCCCTTACGCTATCTACTCTTATTCTTCAGTACATATTCAGTAATTGCTAACTATGTGCAAGATTCCATACTCAATATCTCATTCACTGGTGCCTCCTCAATTTGAGGGTAATGATGTTATATAATACTGAATAATAGTCTCCCAATAAATATCATTGCATAGAAGACATTAGAGGCCTCATAACTGGCTGCTAAAATGAAACAGGCTGAAAATCATTCTGGTGTAGAGGGATGCCGCTCCAACCCTCTAAATAGAGTGCCCATGACAGTCCTGCTACTGCCTAATTGGTCCCTGCTTTCCTCTCCCCAAGTCTATAAAAGTATAGTTCCATAAAAACAAAGGAATTGCTTAAGGCAGGAGTGAAAGAAAGTACAGAGTTTATGGTAATAGACTAATCCCTCATTCCACTTTTAGGTACCCAGCAGATATATTGCTTAAGGTAAAAACAAAAAGGGGAAACTGACATCTCATTCCTCATTTGAATGTCTTCTGTCCTCTTATGCAGTAGATTCGCTGCTCCTAATTGATTATCTCCTTGAGTCGATGCAGTAGGAAAGGGAAAGAGTCAGCAACTACATGTAATTGAAATTTTTAGTTGAGCTAGATTGGTTTGGTTAAGTACCTGAATGTGACCTGAAACCAATGAGATTTTCTCATGAGAGTATTACGGGGGGAAGAAAAAGATTAGGTACAACATATTTGAAGATAGTAATTGAAAAGAAATTAAAGAAAACATTTTATGTTTTGCATACCATAGAGTTGGAAGTGTTCAATAAATCTGATCATTTGAATGAATGAAGAAATATGGAAGATAAAATTCAATATAAAATATACTCCAATCAACATGAAGTATTAGAAAGTTCATGAATTTCATAGTCAGGGACATCAGAATTTGACAATTTGAATAATGACTTCCTGTCATGTGGTTTGTGACCCTGGGCCAGTCATTCATCATTTCAGTTTTTTGTTTTGTTTTGTTTTGTTTTTTCTCCCGTTGCGGAGCACAGGCTCTGGACGCACAGGCTCAGCGGCCATGGCTCACAGGCCCAGCCGCTCCGCGGCATGTGGGATCCTCCCGGACCCGGGCATGAACCCGCATCCCCTGAATTGGCAGGCGGACTCTCAACCACTGCGCCACCAGGGAAGCCCATTTCAGTTGTTTTTAATCCATAAAATGATATGCTAAAATTTACATCGGATTAGGATTAAATTAAACTAAATGAAATAACAGACATGTTCAGATCTCCACACATAGCAGCCTCTCAAAACTTTGCAGCTCCTTTCCTTCTTTTCCCTCATTCCCCCAAGAACTGGCACCTGACAGATTACATCTGAAACACAATAAGAAATCATTTGACAATAACATTTGAGATGGATGGGGCTTCATGGAACTAACAGAGTGAGAAGATGTTACCAATAAATTTTGTTTTAATACAACAGATGTTAATGATTACTAATCATTAGCCTTACTAATCATTATCACTTATAACAAACAATAACTATATAATCCATGTTATATCTTTTAAATTAATTATATCAACTGAATTTTAGAAATGTTGATGGTTTGTTCCAGAAGCTTTAGACTCACAATATATTCCTCTGAATAAACACTATTGTTATAGTGTTTACTCATTACTGTATTGTCACCTACCTGCTGTGACATTTGGAAAATCTGTCTTCTAAATATTCTATTTTACTAAGCCTCAGTTTTCATTTTATTTCCTTATACTCAAAATAATGAGTAAAATCTCTAATTTATTATACTTATTAGTATAATAAAAAATTAATGGGTTGACAAATTTCTTTTCTTTTGGTAGGAAGAAAACCCTACTTTTAGCTAAGCTTGATCACCTACTACATAAGTAGCTGTTCAATTCAAGAAGTATTAAAATTCTACTCCATTCCAAATTAATCAGGAGTTATTAAAATAATAGAAAGAACTTGGAAGGGGAAAACAGACAAAACATTCTCATTTACCAATAGGTAATTTAAAATGGACTGTGTTTAAACACAGAGATTTGCTACTCATCCTTCATTTTAAAGAGTTCACTTGCCATTTCCTTTAAATCAGTGGTTCTTAACACTAGATGTATATTATAATAACCTGGACAGATTTTAAAATTTATCAGCACTGAGGACCCACCTGGAAAGATTATGCTTTAATTGGCCTGGCCTGGAGCATAAGTAACATTTGTTCAGAAAGCTTCCCAGGTGGTGCTAATGTGGAGTTAGGTTTGAGATGGTTTCTCTAAAGCTTCCTTCAGTTCTTTCAGAAACGGTGAGTTGCCCTGTCTTTTGGGATCTCAAAGATCTATTCATAATTCTGATAGCATTTTTTCATACAGTGTTGTAATGTTTCTATTTATGCATCAGGTTCCTGGATCTGGATCTGGAAATGTCTCAATATTAGAAACTCCTTTTTGGGTATCCGGCATCTGCTAGGGTGTCTGGGCTATTGCAGGCCCTCATTGTGTTGGGGGCCCCATAGCTGGTGTATTAAATTAAGAATATGCACATTATGACCTGCCAAATGAGGAGACACAAGTCACCACATGGGGTTGGTGTGTAGCTGCCTCACATCTGAGCTACTACTTTAGGGAAGTGAAAACCCTGGGTCATTTTGATTAAAAGTGCAATTTCAACATACACAAAGGAAGTAAGGTCACAAGATTTATTACTTAAAAATCCCAGAAATGGCAGGGCATGGGGGTGGGGTGGGCAATGAGCTAGAGGAAGGGCAAGCCTCCATCCCTGGTCATCAGGGAGCAGGAGACAGAAAGCAAGGTAACAAGCATCTATTACTTATAAGGCGGTAGGGTGGAGGTCATTAACTTTTCACAGGTTCAACTCTAAGCGGTTATTTTAAAAGTTTCCCCTGGAAGAGCAAAGCAGGAACTTGTGACAGGAATCCTAAGCTTGGCTTCTTATCTAAATGTCCAGGCTAGGTGTGAGCAGGGTTGCTGTACTGTAAAATGCCCAGGCAGCAACTCAAAATAGCTGTTTTCTCATCATACCCATCAGTGAATGAGCATCAAAAGATATGATGTGTGGATGCTCTTGTGAGGTAATCTCTAAAGATTGGTGCAAATGTTAACAGAATAATAGTTTAGACAATGTCTCTGGGAGAAGATAATTTTAGGTGGAAAAATATTTGATTATGACTCCTTCAATGCTTTTGCTTTTTAACTTATTCCAACTAGCCATACAGATATTAGGACATTAGCTTTATGATTTATTTTCTTATAAAAGTAAGAAGGAGATTATATCACTAAATTAAATATTCTCTTAATTAAAGGAAGAACTGACATGCATTCATATGCCTGGTTAGCTTTTCCTTCTCAATTAACTGTTATTATTGGAAAATTAATTTCATTAAGGTATTAGTTGATAGACTTTAAGCTCTTATCTATGCCGAGGATACATGCAATGTAATTGTAGATCAGCAGCATTTTCAAACAAACATAGAAGTGGTTTGTGTACATTTTAGACAATCTAGCAAATACATGTACCCATTATCCTAAATGAGTGGACACACTTCTCATTGCATCCCGTGGAAGAGTGACCAAAGCTCAGTGGTGTCAGTCCATGTGGAAGAGGGCTGAGATTGGTCAGAACAGACTAGAAATGAGGGTCAGAGTTCTTTCTGTGAGTTACTGAAGGAGAGGTGCCATCAGCACCCCAACTCCACCATTTTATCACATGAGAAATTTCTTGCCATGCCTTGGGTACTCTATTTCTTGCTGTTCAATCAGACCTGCTTAAGTTTCAAAACATTAGACCTTGCTGTGTCCTAACATGCTATGAGATATAAAAGGAGCATCAATATTGCTATGAAGATTTCTCTCATAATTTTGTATTTTATAAAGACATGTTATGAAAAAGGAAGAAAGAACATGCAATCAATCCAATATAATACACATTCCTTATAGGTCTAGTGTGTGCAAGATTTTATTTACTGAGATGTAAATGATAAAATAAAGGAGTCTCAGAACAAGAGAATGATTGGCAGGATTCAGCAGGAAACTCCAAAATAATCTCCCTGAAATATAAGTTTTAGGAAAGCAGAGGCACCCGAATAGGCCCTAACTATCTTCGGTACAGCTGCACACATTTTTTGAGCTCTACAAATCTTGGGATGATAGGGCAGACACTGGATGACACAGAGGCACCACTTCCCTTTGACATTGATATCAGTGAGCAGGACCCTCTCCCAAACAAAAAGAACTGAGCTTTTAAATTCTGGAACAGAACAATCTGCCCTTGAATCACCTGAAGGGGCTGTTAGCATGAAGATTCAGGGACACATTGAATTGGAACCTCCAAAAGCAGCTCTGGAATCTGCTTTTTAACAGCTCTCAGGAGAGTCTTCTTTGTGCTAAACTTGAGAACTGTTCCCCTAGAGTGTGGTGGCAAATACGACTTTGGAAACAGGAGATGTGGATTATAAGATCAGTTCATCTACTAACTAAAGCTCCTGCAAAGCCAATTCTGTGTCATATTTGTCTTTGTTACTCCCATTATTGTTTGCAAAAGAGCATTCAGTAATGTTTGTTGAACTAAAGTTAATCAAACATTGGTTAGATCTCAGTTTCTTCATCTATAGTTTGGCTATTCTGGACTGGATGATTTTAATGCATTTTCCAGCTCTAACACTACCTGGTTCTAAGTCTTTCTGTATAGAAGGGGTGGAATCAGCTTCAGATAAAACAATAGTTCCTGTTTTTGACACCGCATCTTAGTCTGTTCAGGAGGCTATAACAAAATACCAGAGACCAAGTGGCTTATAAACAACAGAAATTTATTCCTGGATACTGAAAATCCAAGATCAGGGTGCCAGCACAGTCAGGTTCTGGTGAGGATCCTCTTCCAGGTTTCAGACTGCAGACTTCTCACTGTGTACCCACATGCTGAAAGGGCAAAGAAGCTCCCTGGGGTGTCTCTCATAAGGACACTAATCCATTCATGAGGATTCTCATTATCTCATTTAAATGTTCTCATGACCTAATTGCTTCATAAGTGCCCCACCTCCTTATACCATCATCTTAGGGGTTAAGTTTCAGTGTATGAATTTTGAAGGGGGGCACAAACATTCAGACCACAGCATGCAGCTCTGTGAACCCTGAACCTTCATTTCCCCTGATAGGTGTTCTTTGGAGTTTGGGGAACTCAGGGAGTTTGTATTGGACTCACAAGTAAGAAGTCTAAACAGTAAGAGAACATGACCAGTTAGCCAGTTTAAAGAGCGGCAGATAGATATTTGCTGTGTAGAGCCTCACTGACACATACAGATTGTAGTAAGGGAAAGAATGCCTGGAGGTTTCTTGGTGGACTGTGTCAGCTCCTATCTAAGCAGTTTACCCAGAGATGCGAGTAGTCATTCACAGGAAAAAGCTAGAGATAAGACAGTGATTTGCTACAAGAAGAAAAGAAAATTAGCTTTCATCCCCTGCCAAGCCAAGAGTCACTAAGTCAAATCACCTTAATAGTACACAGCAGGTGAGACTTACCTGGCCCTTCTTACTCTTCCAACAAGGGAGGCACATTGAGGTGGGCTAGTGATGGGAAAGGCAGAAGGACCACCCACCCCCTGTCCTACTTCAGGCACCACAAGCCTAAAGCTTTCCCCAGCAGGAGGAGGGGAGCAAATTTACCTCTGTGTGAAGGTGGAAATTTTGTTACATCAAAATAGATGTTTTAGTCACTAAAGTTCAATTGTTTTAGGGATTAAAGAGATCAGAGGATTTACCCTAGATTTCAAACAAGTATAAATGGGAAGAAAAGTAGCCTTACAGAGAGTGTTTTAATAAGTTATGAAGGAAAACTATAAGACTGGGTTTTTAAAAACTATATTACACTATAGTTGCAAATTCTTGCATTTTATTCTAATAATGAGTCTACAATGATATGTTGAATATTAGTATGTGAGGAGAATTCTTCCTGGTGTTTTGGATGATAAAGAGATATGCATGACATTGTCCCTAACCTCAGGGAAATTCTTCTTTATCAGGAGGATAATATGTCAGTGTTGATACTTCAAGGCATAATAACATAAATATAATTCATATAAAGTTATGAATCTTAACTGGAAAGATTTGGCAAGTTTTCATATAGCAGAGTATATTATCCAAGGTTTCTTGAAGAATGGGCCTTTTTTTTCTTTTAACAGGGAAACAAATAATAACAGCTTGATGAGAATGGCAGAATAGTAAAAATATAGGGTGTTTAGAAAGGGAGAATTAGATAGTTTGGAATTAGAATATGGTAGACTGAGGAATGTCAAAAGCAATATCTTGGGAAGATATTTTTGAATAAGAAAATAAATGTTTTTTTTAAAAAAGTTTGCACAAAAACTATTGAAAGTAAAATGTCATTTTGGAGGCAAAAATGAGAGAAGATACAATTTTATAAGGTAGTGGACATTTGCATTTTTCCTAAATGAAGAATATGGATTTTATAAACAACATATATACTATAATAATAGATTCGAAACTATTAACTGAATTCTAGAAAAAATTAGAGTTCAAGTGTTCTTATGTTTACTCTAAATAAATGCCAATAAAATGGTGGTCCTTGTTGGAAGGAGTATGATAAACAAAAGGGAAAATATTAATTGTCTTTGGAACCAAATTTTTGGCCATCTATGTAAGGAGAAGTGTGAGTCTGAGAGTTGTATTTCAGGAAAAAACTTTATAAAATTAGAAACTTGGAGAAGCAAAAATACCATATTTCAGGTGATGAACTATTATCATGTGATATTATATCAAGAGACACTAAATAGATTCGATATTTTTAGTTGGGAAATTAAAAAAGTAAATGAGAGAAGCTACGAACACTCTTTCTAAAAACAAGAGGACAGGAGAAAGCTTCTTCCCCAAAATCCATTATGAGTGACCCGTGTGGCATTTCTCAGTCATATATGGGTGAACATTGAAAAGGACAAAGGGAATAAAAATTTTGCAAAATGTTG
Source organism: Leucopleurus acutus (assembly GCF_964270905.1). Classification (NCBI taxonomy): domain Eukaryota; kingdom Metazoa; phylum Chordata; class Mammalia; order Artiodactyla; family Delphinidae; genus Leucopleurus; species Leucopleurus acutus. The sequence continues at coordinate 34,088,265 of NC_139160.1, forward strand.
TCATGCAAATGGTTATGGATACACTGGACACACGTGTTTAGTACCATGTGTTGTAGGTGTAAAATAGGTTTATTGGGAAATAATTTACTATCAGAGAAGTAGCAGAGCACACGTAATTCTCTGAGATTTTCAATAGCGTTGCCAGGCAGGACAGATGGACTGCATGCACCGTGGCTGCAGTCCCAATAGAGGGGGCTCTGGCTTGTAAGGATCTACACTTTTGTGGGTACAGCAGACAGGAGCACCTTTCTGGTCTGGGAAGTGGCCTTTTAGAAAGGGAGAGCTCCAGAGCAAACACTTCTCATATTCCACTGAGTTAGCTTGGACCTGCTGAGGCAGCTTTCAGCTGAGCTGCCCAAAAAAGGAAGGACATGATTCTCCAGATTAAGCAAATAAAAATAGAGGATTCAAATTATGTTTGGATTTCAGATTAAAACCTAATAAATTTTTAGTATGTCTATGCAATATCTAGGACACACATACTGAAAAAATATTGTGGTATATCTGGAACTCAGACTTAAATGAGTGTTTGTATTTAATCTGGCAATCCTAGCCAGATTGTCTCTGCACACTGGTGGATATAGGCACAGGCGAAAGTCAGCTCCGGAGATTAGGGTATGCGTCTCAAGGCAACACAGGCATAATCTTTACTGCTATATCATTCACTTTTTTTTTTGTTGTGCTGTTTTGAAATCAATCTACATGATCTCAGCGTTCTCAAAATGGAATCAAAAGTAGTGGTTCAGAGTGTATTCTTTGAATCTGGACAGCTTCGAGTTTTTATCTTCATTTGTTTACATGGAAAAATTGCTTCACCTTCCTCAAGTTTCATTTTCTCATCTGTAAAGTAGGTTTGTAAAATAGCTGACATAGATGCTGTTAAAGTATAACACAATGTATATAAATTGTGTGGCACTTCATAGTCTCTGGAGACTCTCCAACAACAAATATAACCAGGCTGTTTTTGCCTCCGGTCACATTTTTTTTCTGCTTTATTATGTTGCTTGTTACCTTGGTAGTTGAAGGGGCATATCATGGAACAATGGTCAAAGGATCAGAGGACATGAATTCTAATCCAGGAGGGCTTCTTCTTCTTTAACCTTGGGTGAGAGACTTCACCTCTCCCATCCTCCATTTTCTCACCTATAAAATGATAAATAATAACATCTATTCAACATCTATTCATAGGATCTACTTATAGTGTGTTTGAAAGTGTTTTAAAAATGATAGTGTTAAATGACATACATCTTGTGCTACAGATGTATTAAATGCCAAACAGAACTAGATGTATGTCAGGATTTTAGGATTCTGAATTTTTGGCATAGCCTTCATTTTTAGCTTCTTGACTGAGTGAGCTCTTGTGATGGGCCATCAAACATGAGGGACAAGAAACTAAACTCCTTGCCACGCTGTGGCTTGAGATAGGGTAAAAAGAGATGAGCCTGTGCACTCATGGAATTGTACTAATTCATTCATTTCCTGGTCTAATAGCTTGGATGATTAAATTTAAACTGAAGAGACCAACAAAAAGGAGTGAAAAACTGGATATCCACCTCTTGTTTGCTTACTTCTGTTGTCAAATGAATTTATCTTACTTCACTTCTAAAAGCGTCTGTCAGAATCCTAAATATTGCTACAACATTTTAAATAAAGTTCATATAATGTTCTGAAGAAAAATTAGAAAAAAATTGTGTGGCACTGGTGAACAGTCACTAAATGGAAGATTTTATTAACATGACATATCCTAGAAATACATTTTCCCAGTTTATAAAAACTAGGGGATACTTTATAAAGCCTGAAATATGTACATTTAAAAACAAATGCGAGACAATGATATTTCACATGCTAGGTGGAATAAGCTAAAAATGTGATTCCCCAAAATTGAGTATATTTCACAGAGAAGAGGTTCATAATGGTATACCAAAAACAAACAAAAAAGATTCCATGTCTCCATACTTAAATATTATTAAAATATTAAAATATCATGGTCTTCTGGTGTACATCCTTTATATAGCACCATATAATAGAGAACATACCAGACTCTCCTTTTATATTTTTATAAATATTAATATGATCAAATATAGGATTATCCAACAATTAACACTGCTTAAATGAAAAAGTTAAAGTCATTCCTCTTCTTGTCATTTTTCCCCACTTCCACTCTCAATAATCACTCTGGATAGATTTTGATAAACATTTATATTAATCAAATTTTTTGAATGTAGCTTTAAAGACCCTACACTGAATTATTATTTGAACACAAATGCTTTCCTCTCATGACGCAGATGCTAAATGTGAGTATTGAGGTTTCAGGTATGGCATTGAAATTTGTTAAGATTTAAATAAATGTTTTCATTTCTGTAACAGTTATGGCTTCCCACTGAAAGTATGAAGGCACTTGGGGATTCAGGCTGCCACAGTTCGTAAACTACTCAAGTGCTGTGGCCGTCTTCTGAATTACAGTGTTATGGTCATTTGCTGATCATCTATTATGCCATATGTCATAACCTTCCATTTCTAGGATTTGAGTACATAATTGAAATAGTATGTTGGTGTTATATTGTTATAAATATGCATCTATAAGTTATTCCCTCTTGCAGAGTTTAGAGAGAATTTATTAGTATACTTCTCACTAAATTGATGAATTCATAAATACAGATTACATAAATATCATTTTTAAAGCTGTGAATTTTTTTAGTACAGCTTCTGCAACTCATTTTTATCATCTGATTTTAAGGAAATGTCTTTTTTTTCAAGGGTTAAATAACTGAACTGTGAAATTAGTTGTTGTTGACTATATAGATCAGATATAAGCAAGTCTTCCTTGCAACTTCAGTGAGGCAAGCTGCTGGGTGACGCCTAGTGGAAAGCAGTAAATTAAAATGAGTTGATGGAAGTGCCTTTTATGCAACTCATAATTAACCCTTGGAACACTGCCATAATATTTTATGAAGGCAAATAACTTAGCAAGATTCAACAAGAAATTAGATACTATGTCTGAATCAGAATGTCACTTACAGTTAACCTACCTCTAGTGAAAATTACAGAAGTTATCAATAATTATGCTTATATTTTAAATGATCACAAACTGAGGCCAAAGGAATAATGTTCTCTGCAATATAGCATCCAAACTGAGCTAAGTATTTTAGAGGTTGGATAGATTGTGGTCTCACCAAGTTTTTATTTCTCACAAATTTATTCTTCTGAAGTATATGAAGTGTTATTAAAAAATACCAGGTTAAGTACTGTGTATTTTTTTTCTTTCTGAAAATAAATATTAGATTTTTCTTTTACCTTCTCATTCTTACATTCATTCATATTTTTTATTCCAATGCTAATTCACTGTGCCCTTCAGCTCTGGATAGTGAAGACAATTAATAGAGAGGATTAAAAGATTCCCTAACGTTATCAGTGTTGAATTGAGTGTTCACTACATCATCATCTCAGACATTAAATTAAGCAGTGTACAGGAGACTTTTTTTATTTGTCCAGGTAGGTCTATTATGGTGAACATTTACATGCTATCTTTTCTCAAGAGGTTAAACTGCTGTGGGAGAATGAGCTATGAAAGAGCTCCACAAAATAAAGTAGGTCATGATTGTTTTAAAGGATTAAATGAAATCAGAACTTACAACATTTTTAAATTAGATATTACTTTGAGATATAGGTATGAAGAAAATCTGATCATTTTCTATTATCCAAAAACTAAAAGAAAGTTTGGACTGACTAGCTGTTTTCCTGCCAACCCAAATCTTTCCTAGTGGTATTGGTTCTTGTTTTCAATATTTTTATATTTATTTCAGCATGTGACTTGCTGTGTGATTTTAATTATGATGAGAAAGGGAAGGTGATAGTACAGAAAAACTCAAAACATAGTATGAAAATGCCAAAGTGAGAAACTGTGAGTTTGTATCATTTAAATACCCTGTCTCCAGTTTGGAAGCTGTTCCACCTGGATCATCTTGGACATTTTTTTTCCCAGTAGTCAGGTAAAATATCTTATTTTTAGTTATTATTAAGTTTATCATTGTTTATCCTCCTTAATGGAATTAACTGTGAAAAAGCAAGATTTTTTGCTGTTGTTGGAATAAATTTGGTGTCAAAGTATGAACAAATTATATCAACAACATTTTTTAAAAACTAGTATTTGGAAGAGTAGTTTTTGCTGAAATTAGGCTACTTTTTTCTGTGATGTTTGTCTGAAGACTTCTGTTCATAGCATATAAGACTGCTCTGGGTAAACTAATAGAGAGTGAAACTTCCTTTAAGACGTAAGTTAGATGATTGTAATAATAACTTTGAATATTGTACAGAACCATCCTTACTTGTTTTACTTTGGCTAGAATAGCACAAATTGTTACGAAACCAAACTTGGATCTGCTTGCTTGATGTGCAGGAAAGCCAATCTACTGATACAGGAAAATCAGTGGTGGAAGGAAAATACAACGTTTATTGCAGGGCACCAAGCAAGGGCAGCTCATGTTCAAAAGACCTACACTCTCCGATGGCTTTTAGGGAAGGATTTTTAAAGGCAACATTAGAGGTGAGGGTTTTCTGGGTCCATGATCAGCTCATGGACTTTCTTCTCATTGGTTGGTGGTGAGGTAAAAGGGTCATGTTTTAAAAATGTTAATAATCAACTTTCTGATTCCAACCAGTCTGGGTCTACATGCTCTACATGTCTGTGATCAGCATGTAGTCACTATCCTCCACCTGGATAAGAGTCTTCTTATTTTCTGCAGAACGACTCAAAGATCTGCTCAGATTATTATGTATATCCCTTGAGGAACTAGGACTCTTTTTTTTTTTTTGCTGAACTATTGTTAAAGCTAGCATTATTTTTCTTGCTTAACTGCTCTTTGGAACTTAGGGAAGGCCTAGGAGACTAAAGCCTTTTTTCTACAAACAAGTAATGGAGGCCACAGAGAAGATTTGGCACCTAGGAAGGCCTCACAAGGTCCTGTTCAGCTTCAAAATCTTCTCAATCATTACTATTCTGAAAGAGAGTACAGTTGTAATACTCTGTATTATAATATTCTGTGGTCCCACATTTAATATGCAAAGTTATTAATATTAATACTTTTTATGCGTAATTTATTTGAAAGTTTTGTTTCTAACGTGTTCCAGCAATCACAGCTATAGTGATATCTACTTTCTGGTAACATACCTTATTATGAGCTTAGATTCTAGTTACCTTGTTTTCATGAAAAACTGCACTGATATATTATAAATATATTAATACATATATAATATAAATGTATTGATGCAGAAACTATCAACAGTTGTATTTTTCTTCATTATAAATTTTCAATTTAGAAAAAAAAACCTGCCATTTTTTCCCCAGGTAGGAGAGCAATTATTGGCAATTTGGGGTATGCAAATGCTTTAGTATTATAGAATAGCAATACTTACTAAAAGGACTGGGTGGTCTCAGAATTTTCATATAGATGTAACAAGTTTACTGTTAACTGCATTTTTTTCTTTTTTATTGCTATTTGGAAATTATGTGGTGTGTAGAGTTTTTAAATTAAAGAATAAAAGGCCAGGACAGTTGTAGTATAAATGTCTAACAGTTTTTTGTTTTATTTTAAATTGTAATGCAAGTGCTTGACTTAAGCTTTTGATCGCCAAGGCCTCTGCTGATGGCTATCCTAAACAAAACCTTGCCAGCTGCAAGTAGAGAGCCAGACTGCCTCCCCTGCCAACCACCCCAGCAGCCCCCACCAAGTTTCCTGTGTTTTAGAGATATCTGGTATCTGGTTGACTTAATAACAGACCTTTTGACCACTTGTTTTACCCTTCTCACACTCTAATTCCTGCTCTTATGCTTTAAATTCACCAATAAGGTGTGAACCTGAGAAAACAGGCCCCCACCCTTGACCCTAATAAAATCAGAAGCCCAGACCTACTCTCCCACCTCCCCACACCCCCGCCTCCCCCACTTCCCAACCTCTGCCTCACTACCCTCCCCCACTTCACTCCGAGGACCCATTTGTGCTGTGTACCATCCAGGGCTTGTGAGTAATAAACATTGTCTTTCAAAGTCTCCTGATAGTTATTTCTAAGGGCATCTTGCAATCATAGTAAGAACAACAAGGGCTAGTCCAGCCACAGCATGGGTTTTGAAAGAGGAGATATCTGTGGGGAGCTTGGTGGGCCCAGATGAGTGTCCGCATGCATTTTTAGCCATAGCATTGCTATTGATAGGCACAAAACAACAGGATTTTTCTTTACACGTCTTGCTTATAGAGCATACTAGATAAAGGAAAGGTAGGAGGGCAGGGAGTGAAAGAAAGCTTGACATTATGGGGAATAGCTATTTATGCTAGCGTAAAACAAAGAATTTTGCTCACTATACTATAAGAATTAAGTCACTAGCCCCTGCAGTTGATGACTGACAGTGCACTGAAAGGGTTTTAGAGAAAAACAAGATGAGGCACACTGTGCTTTGGAAAAACTGGCCTCTTACAAAGTTTGAGGTATATTTCAGGAAGAATTTTAATAAACCCAGATTCTTACAACTTCCTATCCATAGAAAAGTATTAAAATCATTAACTGAGATACCTGTTATTTGTGACTAGAAGTGACATTTTACCAAAATGTATGTTTGACTGCACGTATTCCCTGGCCAAAAATCATATATATATATTGGTTTTTCCCCCTGCCTGTTCTGAGCAGTTCCTCAGAGCTATCTGGGAGGCTGTTTCCCAGGCTATAGTCCTCAGTAAGATCCTGAATAAAACTTAAACTCACAGCTCTTGCACTGTGTGGTTTTCTTTGAATTGACACTAGGTATTTTATATTCACAAGTTTTTGTACATTTAAGGTTCAGACAAACTCTGTTGAAAGTTAGCCTCACTTACTTCACCTGAAAAATTGAGATATTGTGGTGTATCTTAAGTTATAGGGAGGAATTTTCTGATGTACACAGAGAAATGATCTTTTCCTTACTAAGGTCTCTGGGGATGCCCCTAGTGGTTTAGAATACATCCTATGGTGTCATATTCACTGAGCTTATTGAATCCTAGTTTTGCCTAAAATCCTATTATAGTAATTACCAGAGCTAGAAGTCAATCCAGAGCTTTCACTTTCACTTTTCTCTCTTTTCTCTGTTTTTATATTTTACAGTATGAAAATATTTCAAAACAAACTAAAATATTTTTAAAATGATGAAACCTGGTGTAACTGTCAATATTCTGTAAATTCTAACGTTGCTTCATCCGTTTTGAGTATTTTATAAGAATTTTATAATTCTTTGGATTCAATTGCTTAAGCCTCCTTTATACCCCATTTCTACAAGGACACTACATCTCATTCCCTCGTTTGCTTCCTAAAACAAACCAGCACTCTCCAGCTTGTGTGGATCTTTCCCATTAGTGTTTTTAAAAATTTACCATATGTGTATGTATTCAAAAATAATATAAAGGTATGGTTTTGTGTGGTTTAAAATTTTGTATAAATGGTATTGTGCCGTTTGTGTCATTCTGCAGATTGCTTTTGGCTTCAATATTGTAGGTTTGAAATTTACTTATGGTGGACTATTAAGATATAGTTGGTTTATTTTAGCTGTTCAAGAACATAACCTGTGTGACTACATTCATTCCCCCACTAACACTTGTTTCCAACTTTCTCTATTACAAAAAAATGCAGCAATGAACAGCTTTATTTATATCTAATTGTGCAAAAATGTAAGAGTTTCTCAAGAGCTTATATTTAGAAGTAGAATTACTGATTAATAGAATATGTACCTTTTCAACTGTATTGATACTGTAACAAATTACTGCAAAATGGGGCTTCCCTGGTGGCGCAGTGGTTGAGAGTCCGCCTGCTGATGCAGGGGACATGGGCTCGTGCCCTGGTCCGGGAAGATCCCACATGCCGCGAAGCGGCTAGGCCCATGAGCCATGGTCGCTGAGCCTGCGCATCTGGAGCCTGTGCTCCGCAACAGGAGAGGCCACAACAGTGAGAGGCCCGCATACCGCAAAAAAAAAAAAAAAGATAAATAAATAAATAAATTACTTCAAAATGAGTGGCTTAAAACAACATATATTTATTTTCTTACAGTTCTGTAGATCATAAGCCTGACACAGGTCTCACTGAGCTGAAATCAGTATGTTACTTTAACAGCACTGCATTTCTTTCAGGAGCCTGTAATGAGTATCTGTTTCCTAGCCTTTCCTAGTTCTAGAGGCTGCCCACATTCTTTGGCTTATGGCTCCCTTCTGCATCTTCAAAGCCAGCTATGATAAGTCTATTCCTTCTCACATCTCATCACTCTGACCTCTTCCATAATCATATCTCCCTCTGACGACAGCTGGGAAACTTTATCCACATTTAAGGACTCATATTATTACATTGGGTCCAGCCAGATAATACAGAGTAATTTACCTATTTTAAGATCAGCTGATTAGCAACCCTAATTATATCTGCAACTTTAATCCCCTTTTGCATGTAACCTAACAAGTTATGAGGATTAAGAAACTGACATCTTTTGTATCATTGTTCTGCCTGTCACATCAACTTTATGCATTACTGTGTAAGAGTTTTCAAAATGTTTTTGCCAATTATATTCCCATAAAGAGGGAATGAAAGTTTCCTTTTTTCTCCTTTTGGTCAACACCAAATGTTGTTGGGCATTCATATTAATGCCAGTCTGAATCTATCATTGTTGATTTCATTTTTATTTTCTCAATGAGTAATGAAATTAAACTTCTTATGATATGTTTATTATTTTATCTTCCTCTTTTGATAAGTGCTTTTACATGTATTGTTCCTTTTGCTAATTGAATTGCTTTTTGTTTTCATATTATTTTTAGGAGTTATTTATGTTATCTATTAATTCTTGGTTATCCTTTAATTCTTATGTTATCTATGAATTGTGTTAATAATATTAATTCTATCAATAGAATTAGAATTAATTCTATTAATACTATCTATTATTCTTATGTTATCTATTAATTCTCTCAGTCTGTTGCTTTATTTTAAAAAATTCATTTACCCAATTTTTGTATGAGAATTAAAGTTTCAGTGCAAAAATATATATCAATTTTTTTATAGTTTGTGTATGTTATACCTTACTAAAGAGATCATTCCTAATCTGAGGTTAAAGATCTTGGCCTGGGCTTCCCTGGTGGAGCAGTGGTTGAGAGTCCGCCTGCCGATGCAGGGGACACAGGTTCGTACCCTGGTCCGGGAAGATCCCACATGCCACAGAGCAGCTAGGCCCATGAGCCATGGCCACTGAGCCTGCGCATCCGGAGCCTGTGCTCCGCAGCGTGAGAAGCCACAACAGTGAGAGGCTTGCGTAGTGCAAAAAAAAAAAAAAAAAAAAAAAAAAGATATTGGTCTATATTTCTTTTACAATTTTTTCTTTAGCAAATTTACATTTTTAATCTACCTGGAATATTCAATGTGTTATAAGCCAGAGATCCAATTTGATTTTATTTTCCATATGGATAACAATTGTTTCAATTCCATGTATTGAATTTTCCTGATTCCTTTCCTTCTTCTCAAAGCCTGCCATTACAACTTGTGGGTGTCCTGATTTCTATTCAGGATGTAATGCTCTAACTCCTTATCTGCAGCTTATACTACAACATTACCTTTACAAACCTTTTATGAATGGTGATCTGCTGTGTCTTTTTTTTTTAACATCTTTATTGGAGTATAATTACTTTACAATGTTGTGTTAGTTTCTGCTTTAAAACAAAGTGAATTAGCTATACATATATCTCAATATCTCCTCCCTCTTGTGTCTCCCTCCCACCCTCCCAATCCCACCCTTCTAGGTGGTCACAAAGCACTGAGCTGATCTCCCTGTGCTATGTGGCTGCTTCCCACTAGCTATCTATTTTACATTTGTTAGTATATATAAGTTCATGCCACTCCCTCACTTCATCCCAGCTTACCCTTCCCTCTCCCTGTGTCCTCAAGTCCATTCTCTACATCTATATCTTTATTCCTGTCCTGCGCCTAGGTTCTTCAGAACCATTTTGTTTTCTTTTAGATTCCATATATATGTGTTAGCATATGGTATTTGTTTTTAATTTTCTAACTTACTTTGCTCTGTATGACAGATTCTAGGTTCATCCACATCAATAAAAATAACTCAATTTTTCTTCTTTTTATGGATGAGTAATATTCCATTATATATATATGTGTAACATCTTCTTTATCCATTTTATCAATTCATCTGTCGATGGACATTTATGTTGCTTCCATGTCCTGGCTATTGTAAATAGATCTGCAATGAACATTGTGGCACATGATTCTTTTTGAATTATGGTTGTCTCAGGGTATATGCCCAGTAGTGGGATTGCTGGGTCATATGGTAGTTCTATTTGTAGTTTTTTAAGGAACCTCCATACTGTTCTCCATAGTGGCTATATCAATTTACATTCCCACCAATAGGGCAAAAGGATTCCCTTTTTTCCAAACCTTCTCCAGCATTTATTGTTTGTAGATTTTTTGATGATGTCCATTCTGACTGGTGTGAGGTGTTACCTCATTGTAGTTTTGATTTGCGTTTCTCTAATGATTAGTGATGTTGAGCATTCTTTCATGTGTTTATTGGCAATCTGTATATCTTCTTTGGAAAAATGTCTATTTAGGTCTTCAGTCCATTTTTGGATTAGTCTTTTTGTGTTTTTGATATTGAGCTGCATGAGCTGCTTGTAATCCTTTGTCAGTTGCTTCATTTGTAAATATTTTCTCCCATTATAAGGGTTGTCTTTTCATTTTGTTTATGGTTTCCTTTGCTGTGCAAAAGCTTTTAAGTTTCATTAGGTCCCATTTGTTTATTTGTGTATTTATTTCCAATTCTCTAGGAGGGTCAAAAAGGATCTTGCTGTGATTTATGTCATAGAGTGTTCTGCCTATGTTTTCCTCTAAGAGTATTATAGTGTCTGTCCTTACATTTAGGTCTTTAATCCATTTTGAGTTTATTTTTGTGTATGGTGTTAAAGATTGTTCTGATTTCATTCTTTTACATGCAGCTGTCCAGTTTTCCTAAGACCACTTATTGAAGAGGCTGTCTTTTCTCCAGTGTATATTCTTGCTTCCTTTATCAAAAATAAGGTCACAATAAGTGTGTGGGTTTATCTCTGGGCTTTCTATCCTGTTCCATTGATCTATATTTCTGTTTTTGTTCCAGTACCTTACTATCTTGATTACTGTATCTTTCTATTATAGTCTTAAGTCCAGGAGCCTGTTTCCTCCAGCTCCATTTTTCTTTCTCAAGATTGCTTTGGTTATTCGGGGTCTTTTGTGTTTTCATACAAATTGTGAAATTTTTTGTTCTACTTTTATGAAAAATGCATTTGGTAGTTTGATAGGGATTGCAATGAATGTAGATTGGTTTGGGTAGTATAGTCATTTTCACACTGTTGATTCTTCCAATCCTAAAACATGGTATATGTCTCCATCTGTTTGTATCATCTTTAATTTCTTTCATCAGTGTCTTATAGTTTTCTGTTTACAGGTTTTTTGTCTCCTTAGGTAGGTTTATTCCCAGGTATTTTATTCTTTGTGTTGCAATGGTAAATGGGAATGTTTCCTTAATTTCTCTTCAGATTGTTCATCATTAATGTTAGGAATGCAAGAGATTTCTGTGCATTAATTTTTTATCTTGCTACTTTACCAAATTCATTGATTAGCTCTAGTAGTTTTCTGGTAGCACCTTTATGATTCTCTATGTATAGTACCATGTCATCTGCAAACAGTGATGGCTTTATTTATTCTTTTCTGATTTGGATTCCTTTTATTTCTTTTTCTTATCTGATTTCTCTGATTAAACTTCCAAAACTATGTTGAATAATAGTGATGAGAGTGGACAACTTGTCTTGTTCTGAATCGTAGTGGAAATGCTTTCAGTTTTTCACCATTGAGGATGATGTTGGCTGTGGGTTTGTCATATATGCCCTTTATTGTGTTGAGGTAAATTCCCTCTGTGCCTACTTTCTGGAGGGTTTTAATCTTAAATTTGTGTTGAATTTTGTCAAAAGCTTTTTCTGCATCTATTGAGATGATCATATGGTTTTTCTCCTTCAATTTGTTAATATGATGTATCACACTAAATGATTTGCGTATATTGAGGAATCCTTGCATTCCTGGGATAAACCCAACTTGATCATGGTGTTTGATCCTTTTAATGTGCTGCTGGATTCTGTATGCTAGTATTTTGTTGAGGATTATTGCATCTATGTCCATCAGTGATATTGGCCTGTAGTTTTCTCTCTTTGTGAAATCTTTGTCTGGTTTTGGTTTCAGCGTGATGTGGCCTTGTAGAATGAGCTTGGGAGTCTTCCTCCCTCTGGTATATTTTGGAAGAGTTTGAGAAGGATAGGTGTTAATTCTTCTCTAAATGTTTGATAGAATTCGCCTGTGAAGCCATCTGGTCCTGGGCTTCTGTTTGTTGGAAGATTTTTAATCACAGTCTCAATTTCACAGCTTGTGTTTCATCTGTTTATATTTTCTATTTCTTATTGGTTCAGTCTTGGAGGGTTGTGCTTTTCTAAGAATTTGTCCGTTTCTTCCAGGTTGTCCAATTTATTGGCATATAGTTGCTTGTAGTAATTTCTCATGATCCTTTGTTTTTTGCACTGTAGTTGTTACTTCTTTTTCATATCTAATTCTATTGGTTTGAGTCTTCTCCCTTTTTTTCTTGATGAGCCTGGCTAATGGTTTATCAATTTTGTTTATCTTCTCCAAGAACCAGCTGCTAGTTGAATTGATCTTTGCTATTTTTCCTTCATTTCTTTTTCATTTATTTCTGATCTGATATTTATGATATCTTTCCTTCTGCTAACTTAGGGGGATTTTTGTTTTTGTTTCTCTAATTCCTTTAGGTGTACTGTTTGATTGTTTATTTGAGATGTTTCTTGTTTCTTGAGGTAGGAGTGTATTGCTATAAACTTTCCTCTTAGAACTGTTTTTGCTGCATCTCATAGGTTTTGGGTTTTCATGTTTTCATTGTCATTTGTTTCTAGTTATTTTTTGATTTTCTGTTTGATTTCTTCTGTGATTCCTTGGTTATTAAGTAGTATAGTGTTTAGCCTGCATGTGTTTCTATATTTTAGAGATTTTTCCCCTGTAATTGATATCTATTCTTATAGCATTGTGGTGGAAAATATATTTGATATGATTTCAATTTTCTTAAATTTATCAAGGCTTGATTTGTTACTCCAGGTATGATCTATCCTGGAGAATGTTCCATGAGCATTTGAGGAGAAAGTATATTCTGTTGTTTTTGGATGGAATGTCCTATAAATATCAATTAAGTCCATCTTGTTTAATATGTCATTTAAAGCTTGTGTTTCCTTATTTATTTTCATTTTGGTTGATCTGTCCATTGATGAAAATAGGATGTTAAAGTGCCCTACCATGATTGTGTTACTTTCGATTTCCCCTTTTATGGCTGTTAGCATTTGCCTTATGTATAAAGGTGCTCCTATGTTGGGTGCATAAATATTTACAATTGTTATTTCTTCTTCTTGGATTGATCCCTTGATCATTATGTAGTGTCCTTCCTTGTCTCTTGTAACATTCTTTATTTTAAAGTCTATTTTATCTGATATGAGTATTGCTACTCCAGCTTTCTTTTGATTTCCATTTGCTTGGAATATGTTTTTCCATCCCCTCACTTTCAGTCTGCATATGTCCCTAAGTCTGAAGTGGGTCTCTTGTAGACAGTATATATACAGGTCTTGTTTTTGTATCCATTCAGCCTATGTTTTGGCTGGAGCATTTAACCCATTTACATTTAAGGTAATTATTGAATTGTATGTTCCTATGACCATTTTCTTACTTGTTTTGCGTTTGTTTTTGTCAGGCTTTTCCTTCTCTTGTGTTTCCTGCCTAGAGAAGTTCTGTTAGCATTTGTTGTAAAGCTGGTTTGGTGGTGCTGAATTCTCTTAGCTTTTGCTTGTCTGTAAAGGTTTTAATTTCTCCATCGAATATGAATGAGATCCTTGCTGGGTAAAGTAATCTTCATTGTAGGTTTTTCCCTTTAATCACTTTAAATATGTCCTGTCACTCTCTTCTGGCTTGCAGAGTTTCTGCTGAAAGATCAGCTGTTAACCTTATGGGGATTCCCTTCTATGTTTTTTGTGGTTTTTCCCTTGCTGCTTTTAATATTTTTTCTTTGTATTTAATTTTTGATTGTTTTAGTAGTATGTGTCTTGGTGTGTTTTTCCTTGGAGTTATCCTATATGGGACTCTCTGTGCTTCCTGGACTTGATTGACTATTTCCTTTCCCATATTAGGGAAGTTTTCAACTATAATCTCTTGAAATATTTTCTTAGTCCCTTTCTTTTTCTCTTCTTCTTCTGGGACCCCTATAATTTGAATGTTGGTGCATTTAAAGTTGTCCAGAGTTCTCTGTGACTGTTCTCAATTAGTTTCATTCTCTTTTCTTTTTCTGCTGTGCAGTAGTTATTTCCACTATTTTATCTTCCAGGTCACTTATCCATTCTTCTTCTTCAGTTAATCTGCTATTGATTCCTTTTAGAGAATTTTAAATTTCATTTATTTTATTTTTCATCATTGTTTGTTTGCTCTTTAGTTCTTCTAGGTCCTTGTTAAACGTTTCTTGTATTTTCTACGTTCTATATCCAAGATTTTGGATCATCTTTACTATCATTACTCTGAATTTTTTTCAGGTAGGCTGCCTATTTCCTCTTCATTTGTTTGGTCTTGTGAGTTTTCACGTTGTTCCTTCATCTGCTGTGTGTTTCTCTGTTTTCTCATTTTGCTTAGCTTACTGTGTGTTGGGACCACCTTTCACAGGCTGCAGGTTTGTAGTTCCCATTTTTTTTTTGGCTGTCTGCCCCCAATGGCTAAGTTTGGTTCAGTGGGTTGTGTAGGCTTCCTGCTGGAGGTGACTGTTGCCTGTGTTTTGGTGGATGAGGCTGGATCTTGTCTTTCTGGTGGGCACGATCATGTCCGGCAGTGTGTTTTGGGCTGTCTGTGACCTTATAATGATTTTAGGCAGGCTCTGTGCTAATGAGTGGGGTTGTGTTCCTGTCTTGCTAGTTGTTTGGCATAGAGTGTCCAGCACTATATCTTGCTGGTCATTGAATGAAGCTGGGTCTTGGTGTTGAGATCGAGATCTCTGGGAGATATTTGCCATTTGATATTACATGGAGCTGGGATGTCTCTGGTGGACCAATGTCCTGAACTTGGCTCTCCCACCTCTGAGGCATAGGCCTGACACTCAGCCAGAACACTAAGACCCTGTCAGCCACATGGCTCAGAAGAAAAGGGAGAAGAAAGAAAGAAAGAAAGAAAGGAAAGAAAGAAAGAAAGAAAGAAAGAAAGAAAGAAAGAAAGAAAGAAAGAAAGAAAGAAAGAAAGAAGAAAGAAAGAAAGAAAGAAGATAAATAAAGTTATTGAAATGAAAAATAATTATTAAAAACAAAATATTGAAAAGTAATAAAAAAAGAAAGAAAGAAGAGAGAAACCAATCCAAAAACAAATCCAGTAATGATAACAAGTGCTAAAAACTGTACTAAAAACAAACAAACAAATAAACTAAATGGACAGACATAACCCTAGGACAAATGCTAAAAGCAATGCTATACAGACAAAATCACCAGAAGAAGCATACACATACACACTCACAAAAAGAGAAAAAAGACAAATATATGTATATACATATATATATATATATATATACATATATATATATGTATATATGAAGGAAGAGAGCAACCAAATCAAACAAATCTACCAATGTTAATAAAATCTAAATACTAAACTAAGATAAACATAAAACCAGAAACAAATTAGATGTGGAAAGCAAACCCCTAGTCTACAGTTGCTCCCAAACTCCACTGCCTCATTTTTGGGATGATTCATTGTCTATTCAGGTATTCCACAGATGCAAGGTACATCAAGTTGATTGTGGAGATTTAATCTGCTGCTCCTGAGGCTACTGGGAGAGATTTCCCTTTCTCTTTGTTCGCACAGCTCCTGGGGTTCAGCTTTGGATTTAGCCCAGTCTCTGAGTGTAGTTCACCTGAGGGCATCTGTTCCCTGCCCAGACACGACCAGGTTAAAGTAGCAGCTGATTAGAAGGTTCTGGTTCACTCAGGCCAGGGGGAAGGTGGGGTATGGAATGCGGGTTTAGTCTGCTACAGCAGAGGCCGACATGACGTTGCAACAGCCTGAGGTGTGTCATGTGTTCTCCCGGGGAAGTTGTCCCTGGGTCACAAGACCCTGGCAGTGGTGGGATGCTCAGGCTCCCGGGAGGGGAGGTGTGGATAGTGACTTGTGTTTGCAAACAGGCTTCTTGGTGGCTGCAGCAGCCAACTTAGCATCTCATGCCTGTCTGTAGTGTCCATGCTGATGGCAGCAGCTCACACACGTCTCCAGAGTTTGTCCAGGTGGTGCTCTGAATCCCCTCTCCTCACGCACTCTGAAACAATTGTCTCTCACCTCTTAGGCAAGTCCAGACTTTTTCCCGGAGCCCCTCCCGGCTACTGTGGAACACTAGCCCTCTTCAGGCTGTGTTCATGCAGCCAATCCCAGTCCTCTCCCTGGGATCTGAACTCCAAAGTCAGAGCCTCAGCTCCCAGCCTCCATCTGCCCCAGGTGGGTGAGACAACAAGCCTCTCAGGCTGGTGAGTGCTGGTCTGCACCGATCCTCTACGTGGGAACCTCTCCACTTTTCCCTCTGCACCCCTGTTGCTGTGCTATCCTCCATGGCTCCATAGCTTCCCCCCTGCCACACCCCGTATCCACCAGTGAAGGGGCTTCCTATTGTGTGGAAACTTTTCCTCCTTCACAGCTCCTCCCAGAGGTGCAGGTCCCATCCCTATTCTTTTGTTTCTCTTATTCCTTTTTTCTTTTGCTCTACCCCGGTACGTGGGGAGTTTCTTGCCTTTTGGGAAGTCTGAGGTCTTCTGTTAGCATTCAGTGGTGTTCTGTAGGAGTTGTTCCACATGTAGATGTATTTCTGATGTATTTGTGGGGAGGAAGGTGATCTCCACATCTTATTCCTCCACCATCTTGAAGGTCTCTCCTGATCTGCTGTGTCTTAATCTGGGTTTGGGGTACACTGGTGTATTACTTAGTTTTGCTGCAATAGTAAGTGATTCCCCCACTTTTTTTGTTTTCAACACATAAGTTTTATTTGTCAGTTTTGTTATATGTTGACTGCTTGTCAGCTGCTCCTCTACTTCTGCCCCATATATCTTTTTACTTCTGAATCCAGGCTAAAGCATGGCTCTGAAAAGTTTCTTCTTGGATGTGGACTCTATCACATCCACTCACTTCCATTTGCCAAAGCAAGTCACATGGCTAAACCCTATGTTAATGGGGCAGGAAAGTATACTCCTTCAATAGGAGACACTGCAAGTCACATCACGAAGAGCAAAGGACATAGGATTGTCTTTCAGGATGAGATAGTGAATTATTGGAAAAAAATTATCTATCTACAAGAATGAGTATGATTTTAAATCACTTATATTTTTTAGTTGTACATGTTTTTGACACTTGCATATTTGATATATTTTACATTAAAAATAGTGAATTAGGGCTTCCCTGGTGGCACAGTGGTTGAGAGTCTGCCTGCCAAAGCAGGGGACAGGGGTTCGTGCCCCAGTCCGGGAAGGTCCCACATGCCATGGAGCAGCTGGGCCCGTGAGCCATGGCCGCTGAGCCTGCGCGTCTGGAGCCTGTGCTCCGCAACGGGAGAGGCCACAACAGTGAGAGGCCCGCGTACCGCAAAAAAAAATATATATATATATATAGTGAATTAATAATCCTTACATCCTAGGTGAATTAATCTCCTGAATGCACAACAAACAGATAGAAGGTGTGAAACAAGCCAAAAGGCATGCAGATTACATTCATAATATCCAATGGGGCTAATGGTGACATGGTGAAAGAAAGTTTAAAGAAAACATCAAGGATATTTTCTAGAAATAATGTTTAGTTGTACAGATTCAAGTTGCTCACAGAGTATCAACCAAGATGAATAAACAACTAAGTAAAGAAGGATTTTCATATAAAGAAGGAATTGGCTGAATCTGTTATTAATGTAGTATTAATAAAGCTTGGGATTTAAAACTTAAGATGTAACATGTTATATGCATCCATTTATGAGTCACTCTGAATTCATTTTTATACATTGTATCAGTTTCCTCTCCATTTTTCTTTAGGTCTTCACTTGCTGCTCCAAGCAAACTGAGCTTTTCATCATTTCCCTAAACAGCCATGCCCTTTCATTCCTGTCCATGCTCATCTCACTGCCTGGACTTTCCTTCATCTTTCACTGGGCAAATAGTTAACCACCCCCTCCTCTGTGCTTTATTGACCTTTATACTATTTTTGTTATAGCACCTATCACTCAAGGTGTGCTGTGTTTCTGTATTTTCACTTCTCCTCTAGTATCTGTAAGAGTCTTATATACAAAAGCAACTTACAGAGTGTATGACTAGTGAGTGGATTGTGTCCCTCAACTTCTTAGTATTTTCTCCAGTCTTCCTGCTGAAACTTAACCCACCATTCACTGCAGCCCTTTTCAATGGTGGTATCATACCTTTCAGGTAGAGGTAACAGAGACCAATAGAAATTATTTGGGGGAAAATGGCACTTTAAAGGAACTTTTAGCCTAAAGTCAGAAATTCTGTTTTAAATGGTGGTGATCTGAGTGGCTATTACAGTCTACCTCTTCTCTACAAGAAATCAATCAAAATCCTTAATTAACTTAAAGAAAAATTAACTGGAAGGAAAATTAAGGGATGTGCATTCATTTTTATCATTGCTGTGAAAATTATTATTGCAATTACTTTAGGCATAAGCAACACAAATTATCACTTGGCTAATGGTAAAGACTTTACAGCAGATGTAAACTATTACATATAGGATGGATAAAAAACAAGGTCCTACTGTATAGTACAGGGAACTATATTCAATATACTGTGATAAACTATAATGGAAAACAATATGTAAAGAAGATATATATGTATAACTGAGTCACTTTGTTGTACAGCAGAAATTAAACACCCATTGTAAGTCAACTATACTTCAATAAAATTGTTAGAAGAGAATGTACAAATTGTGGTAAAAACCATAATCTTTCATTATAAAATATAAATTTGAACAATATTCTCTATGTTTTTTCCCTAGGGTGTGAATTCAGACCCTATTTTTATTAGGGTAAAAATAGAAGATGAGCTACAGAAGTGCTTTCATGATCTGCAAGAGAGCAAAATATTGTGTTACAAATACCAGAGAGATACACAGTCATAACCACTGAAGGGATTTTTTATAATTCCCAATGAAAAAGAGTGCTGTACCAAGAGTGTCAACTCAATGCACTTTAGGATTATAAAATACCAAACAGATTATAGGATAAAGCAAGGTAGAAGGCAGCAGTATCACAGATTTTTTTCTAGATACCTAATTATTTAGCTGATTTATTTTAGGCATCCTCTTTAGAATGCTCAATATAATATGATTTGATTGAATTTGATAGTTGATTTTGAAGCCTGCTCCTATAAATCAAGTAGTTGAATGAACATCTGATATTGAGGATAGATAACTTAGGCTACTATATATTTGCATGTTTATGTGTTTGTTTTTGAAGAATTTAGAAAAAATTAAATATATTTATTTTTGTAGTAGTGGGAATGCTTGAAAATAAAACATACACAATTAAGCTCAGGGAGGAAAAGCATACCAGGGGTAGTAAAGGGAATGACAACATAAAGTAGCAAGACAATGTAAAACACGTTGGATGTATTACACCATATAAATTGACAAGAAGTCGTAAAACTCCTGTCTTACATGTAGTTTATAAAGTACTCGAATTCATAGGTATATTAGAGAACATTTTTTACTTTAGTTTATGATTTCTTTTTTCTCTTATTTTATTAATGTACTAACTAATTTCTTTTTGGCTGCCCAATATCTAAACCAATTCGATTTCAGGAGAAATCTTACATGAATCTTTCTCGGAAGTGGAGTTCAGAAGTCTGTTTCTCCCAGGGTAGCAGAGTCAGTCATTCTGTCTCTTCAAATGATCCATAACTTGATGGTGCAAAGAATTGTGTGCTGGGGTCAACCCAAAGATTTGGGGCTATAAATTCCTATGACTTAAAAAATCAACAACAAAATTATTAAATGGGTAGGAATTGTAGTTATACTTAAGAGAATCAGTTAGCAGTCAATGTGGGGTTCCTCTCTGCAAACATCTATAAATGGTCTGAGATTTTACCTACTGGCAAGTTAACTAGTTAGCTTGTCAGAGTTTCATGGATGATGGTAGAA
Source organism: Leucopleurus acutus (assembly GCF_964270905.1). Lineage (NCBI taxonomy): Eukaryota > Metazoa > Chordata > Mammalia > Artiodactyla > Delphinidae > Leucopleurus > Leucopleurus acutus. Next base: position 34,108,539 of record NC_139160.1, read on the forward strand.
GATATAAGACTTCTGCACTAAAGAAAATGGACAGTTTGTTACCCAGAGCAACAGGGCAGCTTATTGCTCACAGCTATAGCAGAAGTCAAAGTATTAGCATTTTTGCACCAATTTCTTGAGCACTAGTTTCTACAGGGCAGTATGAAGAGTACTGTATGATACATGCACACTCAGTGAGATGCATAGCAGGATAAGGGCTTTGGGACTCTGAATCTTTTATGGGCACTGAGCATATCTGCTCTTTGCTCCAGAAGGAGGCACTATCCACCTCTATCTATTACGGTGGTTCACTGTACAAGCATTCTTGAATAAAGGGCAGTCAGTGCCTTGCTCATAGACCTACAGAAATTCAATAGACCCATAGAAAGTCTCTTGTCTCCCAGCACTTGTGGACCATGAGTCATTCCATGTTATAAGATCCATGCCTCAGAACTGTACTCTCAGGATATAACAAAAAAGAAAAATTTAATCTGGAATATGTTTATGATTTTGTATTAATGCTACCATTCTTAAGTAGAAAACAATTATGTTACATAAAGAAAATAAAATTCCATTTACAGATCTGTTATCAGAATGAAAAATTATTTGTGAAGTTATTTGAGTATAAAGTTTTATACCTCTCAACAAAGATTATCACATATATAATTTAAAGTCATTCTATGGCTATTAAATCTTAAAGACAATGACAATTAAAGGGCAAATCTAACTTCAGTTTCAAAGACTAATCATTGGTTAACTTATGTTCTATGATTTAGTAAGAGGTTTTTAATTTTTTCAGTATGAAAATGTTCACTGGTGTTTAATACTAGGCTTATAACAAGTAAATGTACTTTTTGAAAATTAATTAAATTGTTTTTCACCACATTCATTGGACATCCTGTTTCACAATATGTCCCTTTGTTTTAAAAGCATGTACATAATTATTTCTTAAATTTCTTTTTTCCCCTTCGTGATGTCATTTCCAGGCTTTTTTTTTTCCATTTTCAGGAATGATAATGACAATGCCATTAGTACCAGATGTACAAGTGAGTCTGAAAATACATAATCTAACCTTTTCTCTAATGTGATCAGCATGGGCTGCCAACTTTCATGGTGTAACATAACAGCTCTTCTGATAGCTTACTGCAATCAATCATTTGCACTTGCCTGATTCAGCAGTGCTGAATTGCTCTAATCCTTTCTCTCAAAGAGGACTAAATTGGTTGGTAATGTTTGTCTTACCCTACAGGACTTTTGAGGTAACGCCATGAAATTGTGAATAAAGCAGAAAGACAATGCATGTGCAAATCTAACTTAAATAAATGTATGTTTAAAACTATTTTGACCCAAAATTAAATTTAGTGAGTTGGATATTAGAAATTTAGAATGAATGTCCTAGGCACCAAAGTTAAAAAAGAATATCTAATGTCATTTTATATGCTGTTAGGTTCCAATGTTAGTCTAAACTCATGATAAAACTAATTACAGTAGAAAATGTTTTCTAAGACCTAAAATTAAAGCAATGGTAGAAATATTGAATCAAAACTGCCATTTTATTTATCTTTACTTTTACTACTTTGGGAAAAATGTTTTTAAAGAACTGTAGATTTGAAAACTAAGGTATAAAGGTTTACCTGACATTTCTAACATCCATGATGGTATCAGAGTAGAGTTTTGGGTCAGTAACTGGTCAGAAAAAAAAAAAAATATGGCATAAGCCCACTCCTAGAGCTAGGAGAAGATGAGAACTTCTTATAGCCAGCTCGCCTCAAGGGAGAAGTATATAAATATCATCGAGCTCACCACTATGTGGGGCTTTAAATGAGTTTTTGTTTGAAAGTATAGTATATTGTTTTATCTATGGCTGCTAGTATCTCTATATACACTGTCCAATCAGAACCTAATGATGTCTTTGTGGTGCCAGTACAATTACAGATTCATAGTACTCCCACAGCAATTTATTTCACCTTGGTGGTTTTTTGCTATAATATTTTAAACTGTTAGTTATAATGAAGTCATTTTATAATGAAGTTATAAAAAGCAGAATAGGAAAATTCTTTTTAAAAATTAAATAGGGAAATTTTAGCTGACATCTTTTTTTTCTTCCCCTCAGCAATTTTCCTTATAAAATGTAGATCATTTAAAATCATTTCTTTGACCTGAAGCCTACTCAAAGCATGGTGACAACTGATCAATACTTTTATGTTGTTGATGATAAAATAATGTTAGTGTTTCTTCAGCTGAAAAGCCAATTATTTAGCTACTCTCTTCATCACAAGACAAGGTGTCTCCTCCTAGCTCAGCTGAATTAGTTCATTAATTATTTCTTCATATATCTAGACTCTTGACATCTTGTTTGACATTACTTTCACCTGTAAAGCCTCATGTACCTACAAATGTACATGGAAAAAGTACAAACAAATGGATTCACATACATATTCCATGCCATTGGTATGAATGGAGGCCATTACTCCTATTGGTCTAGATTAATAAGTGAGGTAATAGGAGAAAGTTATGGTTTGCTATGATGTTACATATGTACACATTACACACACACACAATTACATTTGATAATATGATACTTCATGTCCTTATATTTATACCTCTTATTTATTTTCTCCCTGCTTATGCTTCAAGATCACAGACCGCATATTCTAACACTTTCTCTCCCCTTTAAAGTTCTTTCTCAACATTGTACTCCATATATTATGAACAATTTATAAATTATGTTGACTTTTACTACAAAATATATGACTGCATCTGTTTCTCACAAAATATGCTTATATAAACTAAGTTGTACTTTGACAAGATACTAAGGAAAAGGTTTACTTAAATCTTTTCATTTGACTTTGACAGTTAATAAGCAACTGTTTTAGAATACACTTAAGGTTACTAAATTTGAAGTTCTATTTTATGAAGGAAATTTCATGAACTCATTTCATGAAGGAAACTTTTTATAATTACTAAATTTGACATCTTATTTTATGAAGGAAAATGTGTGTTTAATTAAAATTATGCAGTTTTTAGAATTAGGAGGAATCCCTCATCACCGACAAGCAACACAGGATTTCTGCTGGCATCTTTTTTTTTTGGTTTTGGTTTTAAGTATTTCATTGCTTTTTAAATTTTTTCAGCTTGACTGAGATATAATTGACATATCACATGTTGTTACAGGATGATTTGATATACACGTATATTGAGAAATGATTACCACAATAACACATGCATCACCTCACATAGTTGTCATTTTGTATCTAGATGTGGTGATAACTTTATTTATTTATTTATTTATTTTTGGCTGTGTTGAGTCTTCATTGCTGCACACCGGCTTTCTCTAGTTGCAGGGAGCAGGAGGTATTCTTCATTGTGGTTCATGGGCTTCTCATTGTGGTGGCTTCTCTTATTGTAGAGCACGGGCTCTAGGCACACAGGCTTCAGTAGTTGTGGTTCACAGGCTCTAGAGAGCAAGCTCAGTAGTTGTAGCACATGGGCTTAGTTGCTCTGCAGCATGTGGGATCTTCCCAGACCAGAGGTTGAATCCATGTCCCCTGCATTGGCAGGCGGATTCTTAACCACTGTACCACAGGGAAGCCTGATAACTTTTAAGATGTACGTTTATTGCAGCTTTCTAGTATATAGCACAATGTTGTTAACTATAGTCACCATGCTGTATATCATATCTCCAGAATTTATTCATATTATAACTAGAATTTTGTAATCATTTGAATATATCCCCCCATTCACACTACCAACCATCAAGCTACTCCCTGTAGAATTCACCAGGGAAGCCATCGGGTCCTGAGATTTTTCTTTATTGGGAAGTTTTTTTATTGTTAATTGAATCTATTTGCACATTACTGGTCTGTTCAGATTTTCTATTTTTTCATGACTCAGTCTTGGTCTGCTGTGTGTTTCCAGGAATTTGTACAGTTTTGTCTGGGCTGCCCAATTTGTTAGCGTACAATTGTTCATAATAGTCTCCTTTGGTCCTTTTTATTTCTGTGATATTTATTTTAATGTCTCCTCTTTCATTTACAATTTTATTTGAGTCCTCTTTTTTTCTTGATTAGTCTAGCTAAAGTTTTGTCAATTTTGTTTATCTTTTAAAGAACCAACTCTTAGTTTATTAAATCTTTTCTATTGCTTTCCTATTCTATATTTCATTTATTTCTTTTTAATCTCTATTATTTCCTTCTTTCTGATAACTTTGGGCTTAATTTGTTCTTTTCTAGTACCTTGAAGTGTGAAGTGAGGCTGTTTATTTGAGATCTTTATTTTTGATGTATGCATTTATAGCTATAAACTTTCCCTTTAGAACTTCTTTTGCTACATCTCATAAGTTATGATATGTTGTGTTTATATTTTTACTTGTGTCAAGATATTTTGATTTCCCATATGATTTCCTCTTTGACCTATTCGTTGTTCAGGAGTATATGTTTAATTTCCATATATTTGTGAAATTTCCAATTTTTCTCCTACTGTTGATTTCCAGTTCATACCATTGTATTTGAAGAAAAAAAAAAACTTGAGATAGTTTCTATCTTCCTGAATATGCTGAAACTTGTTTTGTGACCTAGAATATGATCTATCCTGGAAAATGTTCTGTGTGTGCTTTAGAAGAATATGTATTTGCTGTTGTTAGATGAAATGTTCTATATATGTCTATTAGGTCAATTTGATATATATATTGTATTGATATATAGATTGTAAAATCTGCTCTTTCCATATTGATTTTCTATCTAGATGATCTTTCCATTATTGACAGTGGGATATTAAAACCCCATTTATTATTATATTGCTATTTATTTCTCCTTTTAGTTCTGTCAGTATGGGCTTTATACATTTAAGTGCTTGGATGTTAGGTGCATAAATATTTATAATTACTTTAGCTTCTTGATGAATTGATCCCTCTAATATTATATAATATTTTTTTGTCTTTTTTGACCATTTTTATGTTAAAATCTCTTTTTCTGGCATAAGTATAGATCTGTTTGTGATATCTTTCTCCCTCCATTTCCACTCAGCCTATGTGTGTTGTTAAAGCTAAAGTGAGTCTCTTGCAGACACCATATCATTGGATCCTGCTTTTTTCATCCATTCAGCCATTCTGTGTCTTTTGATTCTATGATTTAATCCATTTATATTTAAAGTAAATATTGATAGATAAGGACATTTGATTGCTATTTTGTTAATTATTTTATCACTGTTTTGTAGATACTTTGTTCCTTGCTTTCTCTCTTGCTGTCTTCCTTTGTGATCTGATGGTTTTCTTGACTGTAAGATTTGATTCCTTTATCATAATCTTTTATATATCTACCACAGGTTTTTCCTTTATGTTTACAATGAGAGTTACATAAAATATATTTCTAACATTCTGTTTTAAGCTGATAACAGTTTAACTTGGATAGCATACTGAAAATTTACACTTTTATTTCTTCCCCTTCATAATTTAACTTATTGATGTTACAGTTTACATATATTTCATATTGTGTTTCCAATAATAAATTTTTGTAGTTATAGTTATTTTTAATACTTTTTAAACATTTAAACTAGTGTTTTGATTGGTTCATTGCCATTATATAATAATATTAGGGAATCTGACTTTGATTCTTTAATAGTTACCTTTACTGATAAGTTTTACACATTCATATGTTTGTAAGACACATCTAATTGTGAAGAACTTCCTCAATTTTTGTTTGTCTGGGAAACTATTTATCTCTCCTTAATTTCTTAAAGATAACTTTGGCAGCATAGCATTCTTTGACAATAGCTTTTTCTTTCATTTATTGAATATATCATCCTACTCTCTCTCCTGTCCTACAAAATTTCTTCTGAAAAATTTGCTTATAATCTTATGGGGACACTTGTATTTGATGAGTTGCTTTTATCTTGCTACTTTCAAAACTCTCTGTCTTTAACTTTTACAATTTAATTATAATGTACCTCATTGTAACTCTTTTTGGGTTAAACTATTTTTCTTTTGGGAGTCATGAATCTGGTTGTGCATTTTTCTCCACAACGTTTTGGAAGATTTTGTAATTACTGCTTTAATAGACTTTCTGTTTTTTTTATTTTTCTCCTCTCCTTCCAGGAGTCTCATAATGTATGTATTATTTCCTTCAATCCTGTACCATACGTCCTGTAAGCTCTCAGGTCTAGGATTTCTATTTGTGGGGTTTTGGTTTTGTTTTGTTTTTGATGGGTTCTGTTTCTTTGTTGAACTTCTCATTTTGTTCTTACAATGTTTTCCAAATTTCGTTTAACTGTCTGTGTTCTTGTAGTTTGCTGAAATTGTTTAAGAGGATTATTTTGAATTCTTTGTCACACAGTTCATAGATCCCCATGTCTTCAGGGTCAGTTACTGGCAGTTTATTAGTGTCCTTTGGTGGTGTAATTTTTACCTGATCCTCATGATCTTTGAATTCTTGTGTTGGTATCTGTGCATTTGAGTAAATCTTCTAGACTTCATAGGTTTTCTTCATCAGGGAAAGATTTTCACCTGTCAGTTCAGCTTGGGATACTTGATGGGTTAGCTGGTAGTGTCCATGGGCAGGTGGAGCTTGCTTTTGGAGTCCTAGTTGGTCAAGACCACTGCCCATGCTCTGAAGTAAGGGAAAGTACCACTGGCTGGGCTTTGTGGTTGGATAAGCCTGCTGGCTATGTTCCACATTCTAGTGAGGTAACTCTGTGGTTTCACAGTCAGGTGGGGCCACGAGCTAGGCTGTCAGTTTCCACTGGTTGGATGGAGTCATAAGCTGTGTTCTCTGGAAGTGTGGTACCACTGGTCTGCAATTGGGCAGGGCTGCAGACTATGCTCTGCAGTTATTTCTGGTTGGTGGGTCCTCAGGCTGTACTCATTAAATGGATGGTGCCACTGGCTGGACTCCATGTACAGGCAGGGACAGGGGCTCTGATTCATGGTCAGACAGGTCCTTACATTGTGCTCTGCAATCAGTCAGAGCATCAGGCTGTGCTCTGAACTTGGGTGAGGCTGCAGGCTGAGCTTCCCAGTCAGGTGAGCCACTGGCTATGCTCCAGCGTTGGTCATTGGACCTTGTTGCTCAAAGTCACTGGCCAGGCTGTCTTATTAGGTGGGACTTCTAGCTGTACCCCACAGCTAAGTGAAGTTGGAGACCTGTGCTCTGCAGATGGTCTATGTCACTGGTTGGGCTTTCCTGTTGAGTGGAGCTTCAGGCTATGCTCCACAATTGGACAGGGTCACAGCTGGGCTCCCTGCCTGGGCAAGACTGCAGACTATGTTCAGCAATCAGGTAGGACCATAGGTGGGCAGTTCTGCTGGCTGAGGTTGTAGGTTGAGCTCTGTGGCTGGGTGACACTGTAGGCTGGCTCTAAGGCTGCTTGGGATCATTGTTCAGGCTACCTGATATATGTGTCCAGAAGCTATGTGCTCAACAGTTGGGCAGAGCTGCTGGCTTAACTTCCTGCCTGGGCAGGCCATGGGATGTGCTCTGAAGCTGCTGATCATCTATGGGCAGGCTTCCCTGTTGGGTGGAACTGGAGGCTACACTTAGCAGTTGGATGGCAATGCTAATTTCCTCCCCTGCTTGGGTAAGACCATAGCATAATCTCCATGACCAGTATGGCCTGTTAGCTGGGAACCCAAATCAGGCAGAACTACCAACCAATACTTCTGGCCTGATGGGGCCACTGGATCAACTCTGAAGATAGGCAGAGCCACTGGCTGTGATCTCTGTTTAGGTGATGCTGCAAGCAGGAATGAGGTTCACTAAATATAAGTACTGGTTGCTGTAAACTCTGCCCTTCTCCACTCTTTCTATCTGACCCCCAGTGTTTGAGCTCCACAGTTTCTCCCAGTGATCCATGTGAAGTAAGACCTATGTGTGCCTCCTGGGAAATGTTCTGCAATGCTGGGGAAGTAGATATCCACTTTGGGTTCTCTTTTTCCCATTGGTGAAAACTGTAGGCCTGGGGGGCCTGCTTGGTACAGTACCATGCCATCCTGGGCTAGGTGTGTTCAGATCAAAGCAAAGGTGTTCCTCTTACTCTTTTAATGAGGTTGTTCTCAGTCTTTGTGGTCCAGGGAAGTGCTTCAGCCTCATCTCCAGGTTCTGTGATTTTCACAGTGATGTCTTGTCTATGGATAGTTTCTACTTAGTCTTGTGAGCAGAACTGAAGTCAGAAATAACATGCATCAACATCTTGATTATGTCACTCCTCCACTGATTTTTTAATGCTTGAGGCCATAGAGCTATTTCACAAGCATAGCTAGAACTGTTGTTCCTAAATTTTGGCCAATAGAGCTTTTTTAAGATGCTACACTGATTTTCAAAGATTATTAGATTTTATTGGTCAGGAATTATATCTTTTTTCCCTGCTTACCACTATATCTCTATACCAAATTTTCTTCTAAGGTCAGTTTTAGTTATTTCTCCTTTGAACCTCAAATTCTGGCTATCTGTTATTTGTCAAGATCAAAATGATCCTGTGCATTTCACAGATTTTGCTGTAATGTAACCTCAAGGGATGTCTGTGAAGAAACAAATTACAATTTTCTGCTCATCAAACCCCCAAAGTAAAATGAATTGTTTCAGTGCATTCTCTGGAAAGAGAAGACAAAGGAGACAATTTATTTGTATTCAGTTTAACCTTTTCAGGCTGTTGACATTGGAACTGACTAATGGCAATCTGTTAAGAACTATTAAATTCTCATTAGTGATGCTCCTGGATTAGAGCCATGTGGTACAGGACATCATTTAATAGTAAATATTAAAGCATATTTATGAAAGGAAGAGAAAGACACATCTGCATTATTCAGAAGAAAAAACAGAAGAGTAGAACTTAATTGGTATCAAAATTGGGTCAGAGGCTAATTATGATTTCAGTTGCATGTAACTTTACCTTCTCACTTCTTGACTTAGTAATTGTTTCTGGCAATGCCATGTTTAGAAGAATAAAGTGCTTTCAGAAATGTGAGCAGCTCAGAATCATTATTAACCTCAGGCTGTCTACACAATTAATAATTCAATGTAATTTTATCTGGACTTGTTTTCAGAATACTTTGTTATGAGATAAGATAGTATTAATCCATCTGCCAGGGAGCAATCTCTAAAAAAAGAATACTATTCATATATCAATTAATTTATTCTTAGTTTGGAAGTCTCTATGTTTACTGCAGTGTGGCATGCTGATTTTTAATGATTTAAATTTGAATGAATTCTTATATACTATTGACATATTAAGGTGCAGTAAAACAAGCACAGCAACACAAATTGGCATGTGACGGCATTGAAAATATCTGTAAAATGTATATACAAAAGCAGGTCTTCTAAATTTCATTAGCTCTCCTTTCTTCAGTACTTACCTAGAAGCCACTTATTAGACTATTTTAAACAAATTAATTTATTATTTTTTAAAATTAAGTATTTGTTTTTATGTTAGTTTTAGATTGTTCATTATTTTCTGCATATATAGAATATTCTGTCTATCTGATTTGTGAGGAAAAAATAATTAACATATAACTTTGAAGAGAAAAAGAAACACCCTGATAATTAGAAAGGCAGAACTTAAACTAGAAACAAGGCAAACCCCAGAATTTAAATTTGTAACAAAATAGTATTTCATTGAAAGACTGAAATTTAGGTAACTTAATGTCTTATTTAGATTCTGCTTTTATCTTACTGTGTGGTCATATGCACATCAGTGTGCCTGTCTGTTTTGATTTCCTTGTCTTCAATGTACAGCTAATAAATTCTACTTATGTATTTCATTGGACTATAGTGAATTGTAAAAGCAAAGTATAGTGCTTTTACACTATACATTATAGTTACATTTCAAAGCCCCCAACGTTGGTGTTAAATGTAGATTAAAATCCCATTAACATTGTGAGAGTGATTTACTCTCTCCGATTCTCTGTTTATTCATCTGCAAAGTGTTGTGAGAGTTAAGTATGTAAAGCACCTGGCACACAGTAGGTATTTAGCTCCTGGATCTATTTTCTAATCTTATTATACAAGACTTTGTAGGAAGATAGATAACCTATTATAAGTACCTCAAAATACAGTTTCCCACCAAAATTGAAGCAAGGACAATTGTTTATGCAAATAACAATGATATACATGTTTGTATGAAACCATAACTTTTATTTGTACATTCAATCAGATGGTTATGACAAAATAAAGTCCATGACAGAAGCTGATTTTTGTCAAACATATAGCTGTTTGTCAGTGTCTCCAGTTTTATTTACAAATTTTATGCTATAAGTATCTGTTAGACACTGGAAATTCATTATATATATTTTTTTTTCACAGAAAGTTTTAGCATTCCCAAGTAAAAGCTTATATAGAGCAGAAATATTAATATCAGTATTGGACCTCTATTACTTATAAAAAATTGTTTGATAACAATAATTACAAATAGATCTGTTGAATGTCTTTGAATCCTGAGTGTTAAGCCTTAAAGACCCAGCCTGGTCTTAAAACTGAATCAAGAAGTGAATGGAGTTTGAAGGGATTAGGATAGTGGTACTTTAGCAGCATGGAAATTAAAAAGGAGAAGGAATATTTTCTTTAGAGATAAAAGGGTGAGTCCATGATGGGAAAGTTCACTAGCAGCAGGGAGGCAGTGTAAAAAGTGAAAACTCACACACGTATCAATACTTCATTGAAGATTGAAGGTTAGTTGAGAATGTCCGCCCTTATGGTTTGCTATTACATACACATCATGCTAGATGTGGTGGGGATAAAATGCATGACATTCTTCATATATTTATCTATGTTATAAGTCATAGAATCCCATATTTGTAGGAGACATTACTGGTTATTTACTTCAACCCATGAGCAATTTTGCATCTCATAGACACATTTACAAAGTTTTCCTTGGATGAAATGAGGACTTCAGCATCCATATTTATTTTTATTTGCCTGTTTTTTACCTTATTTTTTCACTTCAATAAGAATATATGTGACTTAGACTATACACTATTTAGTTCAATTTAAATTGGCAGTTTACAAGGGCAGGAGGCTTGTAGGCAGCCTGGAAGCTGACTGCTTGGCAACATCAAAATGAATGATTGGTGACCTTTATTATGCTCAAAACTAAAAAATGTAAATAAAACAATAATAATAAAAATAAGAGATGTTCTGTAGCAACATATTTCTGGTTAGTTTATATCCACCTAATATTTAGCTGCTTTTGGGAAACAACAATAAAAACAGCCCTCTAGAACACACAGGATATTTATGGTGACCAGATCTAGAAAAACGTATTTCTCTCAGAAGGTTACTGGGGATTTTTATCCAAAGCTGGAAGTGACAGCTGACAGATTATTCTATTATTTGCTACAATGAAAAAGGATACATTTTGTCTCTTGGCACTTACTTTGCCAAGGGAACAATAGTAGCTTCCAAATGGATCAATTTTTTAAAATTCCCATTATCTTAAAAGCTGCTTTTATCAACTTAATTATAAAAGCAACACAATACATTTGAAATGACAATTTTTTTAGTTGTGATAGGATATGGTGAAAGAAATTTTCATACATTGAGGTATGGGAATGTTATTCTGGCATATACATGAATTAACTTGTATTTTATGCTGACTAAAACAGCCTGTTTGTGGCCTATCAAGCATACATTGTACATCTGCTTTAATCATTAAAGGAAAGGGTGCATTAACCAGAAATAAAGAATGTCCATGTTAAAAATAAAGATTAAAAGCCTCCCTACCTGGGACATCAAATGCTAGTACTCCTTCGACAAATCTCTTTTCCCAGATGCCAAGGCTATACTGACTCGATGTGTACATGCTCTTCTGTTTATTTTCTGAAACCTTGAATGAATCTTTCCCTGTCTTGTTGAATGCTCTTTGTTCTGACAAGACATAAAGCTGTGCTGAAAACCATGCCTCTCTGTAGCAGTTCCTCAGAGTTATCTGAGAGTCTGTCTTCTGGGCTCAGTTTGGCTCAAATAAAACTTTTTCTATTCCTATTATAGATTATTTATTGATTATTTTATTGACAAATATATGTACAGGAAGGTAGTGGTCTCTCATTTTTCCTAAAAAAAAACAACAAGAATAACAATAATAGAGTTTGGGTTTTATTTCTTCATTTTCCCTTTTGTTTTTGACCTATACATTTTAGGTATTTTCAAAGACATGAATTATCAGAGATGGAAAACTCTTAGCCAAAAATACAAGAAAATAAAACAAATTCCTTTAGATGAACTTAGCTGCCATAAAAAGGTAAAGCTATTTATGTCACTGAGATACTACATCTAGACTTGTGCATATCCACATACTATGGAATATTTATGTCTTAGAAATTATAAAACAATAGCAGCTGGAGGTATAGTGTCTGTATAAAGGATGAGTGCTGGAGAACTAGGAGGGAGAAAAAGAGGTAAATTTTGAGGCACCCAAATATTAATTTCTATTTGATGTAGTTTTGAACACTTCAAAATTATGATATCAGAAACATAAAATCTTAAATTTATATGCATAAGCATGTCTTGATTTTCACAAAAGCATCATTCATACCCCAGAGAAGTCTGCCTTTTCCTCATTCTTCCACTTCTGAACATCTCTCCAAACTCTATACCTATGCCTGGGTTGGTTACTTAAGAACTGAGTAGTACTCATTCTTCTGTGCTAGTTTTCATTCTAGTGATGATATAAGGTTTTCTATTCAACCATTACCTCTCTAGGTTTAGTTAAGGTCCTCTGAGGTATCTAAAGATAAAGGAAGAATAAGGCCTTTTTCTTATTGGTTATTCACCTGCCACCTTCAGTGATATAGATATTTATATTACTTTGAGGAAATTTGCCAGGAGATTATAGCCTACAAGGAACTCTTACCCCAGTTTTCAAGAGAGATTGTTAGCATGTGATGGCAAAGAAATAATAGACAACAAATTCTCTAAGAGAGTTAATAGAGATTGTGTGTGCATTTACTACTTAAGAAATTCAAAAAAAAAATAGATATTTCACAATCAAATCAACTTAAATTTTAAACAAGAGAAAAAATACATTAGATGGGTTTCTAAGAACTATAGACTACTTCATCACTGTAATAATGTCATGACAATATTTAATTAATTTTACATTGTTATGCTATTTCTTTTAATCTTAGATATGCCAGAAAGTACAAATAAAATTGATGGATAATAAATGAAGACTTTTCAAATATTTCAGGCTATAATGTTTATTGTAAGTTAAACTATTAACAAATAGATTCACTTGAAATTTTTAATTCAAATTTGGTTATTTTATGTTTACCAACAGTGGAACATAAATAACCCAAGAAAAAAATGTAGCTGCTGATTATAGATGAATTCATAAACTCCTTGAAAATTGATAAAGTGGAAAATTTCATTCATGACCCAAGAGAGAAGTCCATTAAATATACCAGTGACAGAGAGTGGAGTCAAGATGACACACTAAGAGGATGTGGAACTCGTGTCTCCACACAACTAGGGCACCTACCAGGCACTGGTGGGGGACCATGGACACCTAAGGGGATGGGAGGAGCCCCAAGTGACTGGCTTGCGGGATCTTGTTTCCCAGACCAGAGGTCGGGCCTGAATTCCTGTGGTGGGAGGGAGCTCTGAGTCCAAACCACTGGAATAAGAGAGAACCTCAGAACCCAGGGAATATTAATCAGAGTGAGACCTCCCAGAGGTCCTAATCTCAGCCTAAGACCCGGCTTTATCCAGCTGTCTGCAAACTTCAATGCTGGACGCCTCAATCCAAACAACCAGTAACAAGAATACAACCTCATACATCAAAAAAAAAAAAAAAAAGAAAGAAAGAAAGAAGGAAAGGAACAATGAAAAATATATTATAAACAAAGGAGCAAGGTAAAAACCTACAAGACAAAATAAATGAAAATGAAATAGGCAACTTATCTGAAAAGTAATTCAGAGTAATGATATTAAAGATGATTCAAAATCTTGGAAAGAGAATGGAGAAAATACAAGAAGCATTTAACAAGGATCTAGAAGAACTAAAGAGCAAACAAACAGTGATGAACAACACAATAACTGAAATTAAAAATAATCTAGAAGAAATCAATAGCAGAATAACTAAGGCAGAGGAATCGATAAGTGAGATGGATGATAAAATGGTGGAAATAACTGCCAGGGAGCAGAATAAAGATAAAGAATGAAAAGAAATGAGGACAGCCTGAGAGTCCTCTGGGAAAACATTAAACACATTAACATTTGAATTATAGGGGTCCCAGAAGAAGAAGAGAAGAAGAAAGGGACTGAGAAAATATTTAAAGAGATTATAGTTGAAAACTTCCCTGACATGAGAAAGGAAATAGTCAATCAAGTCCAGGAAGTGCAGAGAGTCCCATACAAGATAAACCCAAAGAGAGCCATGCCAAGATACATATTAATCAAACTATCAACAATTAAATACAAAGAAAAAATATTAAAAGCAGCAAGGGAAAAGCAACAAATAATACACAAGGGAATCCCCATAAGGTTAACAGCTGATCTTTCAGCAGAAACTCTGCAAGTGAGAAGGGACTGGCAGGACATATTTAAAGTGATTAAAGGGAGAAACCTACAACCAAGATTAACCAGCAAGGATCTCATTCATATTTGATGGAGAAATTAACACATTTAGCAAAAGCTAAGAGAATTCAGCATGACAAAACCAGCTTCACAAAAAATGCTAAAGGAAGTTCTCTAGGCAGGAAACACAAGAGAAGGAAAAGACTGACAAAAACAAACCCAAAGCAATTAAGAAAATGGTCATAAGAACATACATATCGATAATTACCTTAAACATAAATGGATTAAATGCTCCAACCGAAAGACACAGACTGGCTGAATGGATACAAAAACAAGACCCATATTTATTCTGTCTACAAGAGACAGACTTCAGACCTAGAGACACATACAGACTGAATGTGAGGGGATGGAAGAAGATATTCCATGCAAATGGAAATCAGAAGAAAGATGAAGTAGCAATTCTAATATCAGAAAAAATAGACTTTAAACTATAGACTATTGTGAGAGATAAAGAAGGACACTACATAATGATCAAGGGATCAATCCAGGAAGAAGAAATAACAATTGTAAATATTTATGCACCCAACATAGGAGCACCTCAATACATAAGGCAAATGCTAACAGCCATAAAAGGGGAAATCGAAAGTTACACACTCATAGTAGGGGACTTTAAAACCCCATTTTCACCACTGGACAGATCATCCAAAATGAAAATAAATAAGGAAACACAAGCTTTAAATGATACACTAAACAAGATGGACTTAAATGATATTCATAAGACATTCCATCCAAAAGCAACAGAATACACTTTCTTCTCAAGTGCTTATGAAACATTCTCCAGGATAGACCATATCCTGGGTCACAAAACAAGCTTTGGTAAATTTAAGAAAATTAAAGTCATATCAATTATCTTTTCTGACCACACTGCTATGAGACTAGATATCAATTACAGGAAAAAAAAACTGTAAAAAATACAAACACATGTAAAAAATACAAACAATATGCTACAAAATAACCAAGAGATCACTGAAGAAATCAGAGAACAAATAAAAAAATACCTAGAAACAAATGACAATGTAAACATGATGGCCCAAAATCTATGGGATGCAGCAAAAGCAGTTCTAAGAGAGAAGTTATTCTTAATAAAATCCTACCTCAAGACATAAGAAAAATCTCAAATAAAAACCTAACCTTACACCTAAAGCAATTAGAGAAAGAAGAACCAAAACATCCCAAAGTTAGCAGAAGGAAAGAAATCATAAAGATCACATCAGAAATAAATGAAAAAGAAATGAAGGAAACAATAGCAAATGTCAATAAAACTAAAAGCTGGTTCTTTGAGTAGATAAACAAAATTGAAAAACCATTAGCCAGACTCATCAGTAAAAAAAAGGAGAAGACTCAAATCAACAGAATTAGAAATGAAAAAGAAGTAATAACTGACCCTGCAAAAATACAAAGGATCATGAGAGATTACTACAAGCAACTCTATGCCAATAAAATGGACAATATGGAAGAAATGGACAAATTGTTAGAAAAGTTCAACCTTCCAGGGCTGAGCCAGGAAGAAAAGTAAAATATAAACAGAAAAATCACAAGCACTGAAATTGAAACTGTGATTAAAAATCTTTCAACAAACAAAAACCCAGGACCAGATGGCTTCACAGGTGAATTCTATCAAACATTTAGAGAAGAGCTAACACCTATCATTCTCAAACTCTTCCAAAATATAGTAGTGGGAGGAACACTCCCAAACTGATTCTACAAGGCCACCAACACACTGATACCAAAACCAAAGATGTCACAAAAGAGAAAACTACAGGCAAGTATCACTGATGAACATGGATGCAAAAATCCTCAACAAAATTCTAGCATACAGAATCCAACAGCATATTGAAAGGATCATACACTGTGACTAACGTGGGTTTATTCCAGGAATGCAAGGAATCTTCAGTATATGGAAATCAATCAATGTGATACACCATATTAACAAATTGAAGGAGAAAAAATATATGATCAACTCAAAAGATGCAGAAAACGCTTTTGACAAAATTCAACACCAATTTATGATAAAAACTTTCCAGAAGGTAGGCACAGAGGGAACCTACCTCAATATAATAAAGGCCATATATGACAAACCTACAGCCAACATTGTTCTCAATGGTGAAAAACTGAAAGCATTTCCACTAAGATCAGGTTGCCCATACTCACCACTATTATTCAACGTACTTTTGGAAGTTTTAGCCACAGTCATCAGAGAAGAAGAAGAAATAAAAGGAAACCAAACCAAACCAAAAGAAGAAGTAAAACTGTCACTGTTTGCAGAGGAGATGATACTATGCATAGAGAATCCTAAAGATATTACCAGAAAACTACTAGAGCTAATCAATGAATTTGGTAAAGTAGCAGGATACAAAATTAATGTACAGAAATCTCTTGCATTTCTATACACTAATGATGAATAATCTGAAAGAGAAATTAAGAAAACAATCTCATATACCATTGCAACACAAAGAATAAAGTACCTCAAAATAAACCTACCTAAGGAGACAAAGAAAACTGTATTCAGAAAACTATAAGACACTGATGAAAGAAATTAAAGATGATACAAACAGATGGAGAGAAATACCATGTCTTGGATTGGAAGAATCAACATTGTGAAAATGACTATACTACCCAAAGCAATCTACAGATTCAGTGCAATCCCTATTGAACTACCAATGGCATTTTTCACAGAACTAGAACAAAAATTTCACAATTTGTATGGAAAAACAAAATACCCTCATAGCCAAATCAATCTTGAGAAAGAAAAACAGAGCTGGAGGAATCAGGCTCCCTTACTTCAGACTATACAACAAAGCTACAATAATCAAGACAGTATGGTACTGGCACAAAAACAGAAATATAGATCAATGGAACAGGATAGAAAGCCCAGAGATGAACCCATGGACATATGGTCACCTTATTTTTGACAAAGGAGACAAGAGTATATAATGGAGAAAAGACAACCTCTTCAGTAAGTGGTGCTGGCAAAACTGGACAGCTACATGTAAAAGAATGAAATTAGAACACTCCGTAACACCATACAAAAAAATAAACTCAAAATGGATTAAAGACCTAAATATAAGGCCAGACACTATAAAAGTCTTAGAGGAAAACATAGGCAGAACACTCTATGAAATAAATCACAGCAAGATCCTTTTTGATCCACCTTCTAGAGAAATGGAAATAAAACCAAAAATGAACAAATGGGACCTAATGAAACTTAAAAGCTTTTACACAGCAAAGGAAACCATAAACAAGACCAAAAGACAACCCTCAGAATGGGAGAAGATAATTGCCGAGGAAGCAACTGACAAAGGAATAACTCCAAAATATACAAGCAGCTCATGCAGCTCAATATCAAAAAACCCCCAAAAAACCAATACAAAAATGGGCAGAAGACCTAAATAAACAATTCTACAAAGAAGATATATAGATTTCCAGCAAACACATGAAAGGATAATCAACATCACTAATCATTAGAGAAATGCAAAACCACAATGAGGTATCACCTCACACTGATCAGAATGGCCATCGTCAAAAAATCTACAAACAGTAAATGCTGGTGAGGATGTGGAGAACAGGGCACGCTCTTGCACTGTTGCTGGGGATGTAAATTGATACAGCCACAATGGAGAACAGTATGGAGGTTCCTTCAAAATCTAAAAATAGAACTACCATATGACCCAGCAATCTCACTATTGGGAATATACCCTGAAAAAACCATAATTCAAAAAGGGTCTTGTACCACGATGTTCACTGCAGCACTATTTATAATAGCTAGGACATGGAAGCAACCTACATGTCCATCGACAGATGAATGGATAAAGAAGATGTTGCACATATATACAATAGAATATTATTCAGCCATAAAAAGAAATGAAACTGAGTTATTTGTAGTGAGGTGGATGGTCCTAGATTCTGTCATATAGAGTGAAGTAAGTCAGAATGAGGAAAACAAATACTGTATCCTAACACATATATTGAATCTAAAAAAAAACAAAAACAAAAAAACAGTTCTGGTGAACCTAGGGGTTGGACAGGAATAAAGATGCAGACGTAGAGAATGGACTTGTGGACATGGTAATAGGGAAAGGTAAGCTGGGACGAAGTGAGAGAGTAGCATTGACATATACACACTATCAAATATAAAATAGATAGTGGGAAACTGTTGTATAGCACACAGGGAGATCAGCTCGGTGCTTTGTGGTTACCTAGAGAGGTGGGACAGGGAGGGTGGGAGGATGGGAGGGAGATTCAAGAGGGAGGGGACATGGGAATATATGTATTCATATGGCTTATTCACTTTGTTGTGCAGAGGAAACTAGCACAACATTGTGAAACAATTATACTCCAATAAAGATGTTAAAACAAATAAAAGAAAATCATTGATACTATAATATATATATATATATACCAGTTATATTGTGCTGTTGTTTGATTGCTTTCCCTGTGACCAGTCATCTCGAAAATGTTCTTTCAACAAGGTTCTATTCCATATTTTCCACAGATTTTATACTTAATAAATGTGTGCCTGTATGTGTGGATGTATATATACATGGGGAGATATCCATGGGTAAATGTCTATCTATCTATCTATCTATCTATCTATCTATCTATCTATATATCATCTATCTATATATCTAATGTAACCACAAGAGAAATAGCCTGATCATCTCTAGTAGTCTTGGACTACTGATTTCAACAATAAAGAACACAGATATTTTAGTTTGTCCTGTGTTATCGCTCATGAGATGACAAGTCTGGATATGCAATGTCTTGTGGTTTAGCAAAAATTTTTAGTTTTATTCATACTAGCCACAATTCCTTGATCACGTACAACTCCATAATTAGTAACTCTTTAGACTAGATTGAAACACTAGGATTTACTCTGAAATCTTTTCTTCTGGGATACCTTGAAACTCAAGTACACCTTCTACCTGATGTAGCAATATATTCTCAGCCAAATCAAAACTGATAATTTTTCAAAGTAAGAACAAAAACTCATCTTGTGGAAACAATAGTTTTTTCTTGTAAACCAATTTAAAATACTTGAAATAAAATATAAATAAAATGAACATAAAATATATAAATATAATTTTAAAATTATGTTTCTGTTATCGATTGTTGCATTTATCCAGATAAATACCAGGAGTAGAATTGCTGAATTTTTAATTTTTTGAGGAAACTTCATACTGTTTTCTATAATGCCTGCACCAATTTAAAATACCACCAATATTGCAAAGTGTTCCCTTTTCTCCATATCCTCACCAACACTTGTTATTTGTTGTCTTTTTGGTAATAGTTTTTCTGACTGGTATGAGGTGATAACTCATTGTCGTTTTGATTTGCTTTTTCCTGATGATTAGTGATGTTGACCATCTTTTCATGTGTCTTAATTCAGATTTTTCCTCTTTTAATATTGTTATATGAGTTCATTGTATATTTTACAGATATATCATATATATATACCTTATCAGATATATCATTTGCAGTTATCTTCTCCCTTTCAGCAGATGGCCTTTTCATTTTGTTGATAGTTTCCTTCACTGTACAAAAGTTTTTAATTTGATATAGTGCCATATGTTTACTTTTACTTTTGTTTCTTGTGCCTGAAGGGACATATCTGAAAAACACTGATGTAAAAGTGCATACTACCTATTTTTTCTTCTAGGAGTTTTATGGTTTCAGGTCTTACATTTAAGTCTTAATTCATGTTGAATCTATTTTTGTATATGGTGTGAGAATGTAGTCCAGTTTCATTCTTTTGCACCTAGCTGTCCAGTGTTTCCAACACCATTTATTAGAGTAGTCTTTTCCCCATGGTATATTCTTGCCTCCTTTGTTGTAGATTTACTGAGCATGTAATTGTGCATTTATTTCTGGGTTCCCTATTCTATTCCATTGATCTACATGTCCTTTTTGTGCCAGTACCGTACTATTTTGATTACTGTAATTTGTAGTATAGTTTGATTGTGGTATCTATGCCTTTGTTCTTTTTTCTCAGGATGGTTTTGACTATTTTCAGGCTTGTGTTTCCATACAAATTTTAGAATTACTTGTTCTAGCTTTATGAAAAATATCAGTATTTTGATAGGGATCACAGTGAATCTCTAGAGTGCCTTGTGTTGTATGGACATTGTAATAAAATTAATTATTTTAGTCCATAAATACAGTATATATTTCCATTTGTTTTTGTCATCTCCAGTTTTTCAACCAATGTCTCACAGTTTTCAGAATACAGGTCCTTCATCTTCTTAGATTTATTCCTATGTATTTTATTATTTTCAGTGCAACTGTAAATGGGATTGCTTTCTTAATTTCTTTTTTTTTCAATAGTTTGTTATTAGTGTATAGAAATGAAACAGATTTCTAAATAGTTATGTTGTATCCTTCAACTTTACTGAAGTCATCAATGAGTACTAATAGTTTTTTAGTGACATCTTTAGGATTTTCTATATATAGTACCATGTCTTCTGCAAATAATGACAATTTTACTGCTTCCTTTCCAATTTGTATTTCTTTTATTTCTTTTGCTTGTCTGATTGCTGTGGCTAGAACTTCTAATCCTATATTTAATAAAAGTGGTGAGAGTGGACATCTTTATATTGTTTCTGATCTTAGAGAAAATGCTTTCTGCTTTTCACCATTGAATAAGATGTTGGCTGTGGGTTTTACATATATGGCCTTCATTATGTTGAGGTGTGTTTCCCCTATACCCACTTTGTTGAGAGCTTTTATCATAAATGGTTGTTGAATTTTTCAAAAGCGTTTTATGCATCTGTTGAGATGATTAGATTATTTTTATTCTTTAATCTGTTAATATGATATGCCACATTAATTGATTTGCAGATGTTGAAACATCCTTGCATTCCTGGGATAAGTCCCAAATGATCATGTTATATGATCCTTGTAATGTATTGTCAAATTTGGTTTGCTAATATTTTATTAAAGATTTTTGCATCTATGCTCATTAATAATATTGGCTTGTAATTTTCTTTTTTCAAGGTGTCTTTGTCTGGTTTGGTATCAGGGGGATGCTGGCTTCATACAAGAAATTCAGAAGCATTTCTTCCTCTTTAATCTTTTGGAGTAGTTTGAGAAGGATGAGTGTTAACTCCTCTGTAATGTTTGGAATTTTTGGTAGAATTCACTTGTGAACACATCTACTCCTGAACTTTTGTTTCCTGAGAGTTTTTGTTTACTGATTAAATTTCATTACTGGTCATTGTTCATATTTTCTAATTCTTCCTGATGCAGTCTTGGGAGATTGTACATTTCTAGGAGTTTATCCATGTCTTCTAGGTTGTCTATTTTATTGGCATATAATTATGCCTGCTAATCTTGCATGATCTTTTGTATTTCTGTGGTGTCATTTTAACTTCTCTTTTATTTCTGATTTTATTTTTAAAGGCCTTCTGTTATTCTATGATAAGTCTGGCTAAACATTTATAAATTTTGTTTATCCTTTCTAAGATCCAGCTTTTAGTTTCATTGATCTTTTCTATTGTTTTTATAGTTTTTATTTCATTTATTTCTGCTCTTATATTTATTATATTTTTCTTTCTCCTAACTTTGGGTTTTGTTTGTTGTTCTTTTTCTAGTTCCTTTAGGTGTTAGGTTAGATTGTTTATTTGAATTTTTTCTTGTTTCCTGAGATAGACCCTTATCACTATAAACTTTTCTCTCAGAACTCTTTTTGCTATATTCCATAGATTTTGAAATGTTATGTTATCATTTTTATTTGTCTCCAGGTATTTTTTGCTTTCCTCTTTGATTTCTTTAGTGACCCATTGGTGGGTTAGTAGTATATTATTTAGCTTCCATGTGTATTTTTTTTTTATGTAGTTGATTTGTTAAAAATTGCTTCATATATTTATCTGCTCCTATTTTGGGAGCATATATATTTAAAGTTCTTATATCTTCTTGTCTAATTGATTCCTTTATCATTATTTAATGTCTTTCTTTGTCTCTTTTACATTCTACTTTGAAGTATCTTTTGTCTGTCGAAGTATTGCTACTTCAGCTTTTTAATCTTTTTTCTTTTATGGAAAACCTTTCTTCATCCCTTTACTTTCAGTCTGT